>NC_056739.1:1699097255-1699373052 GCF_019279795.1 Protopterus annectens | reverse complement strand
GCCCGGACCGTGGCTGTCAGCATTACTAGGTTGTCACCCTGGCGCCGGGCTTAGACACGCCCAGACGATCCTACCTGGCCTCGCCACGACACTACGACGCGTCTGTGATTCGTGCACTTCATTATTGGCGTATGGCGTTATCGCGCCGATATTCATACACCGCCGCGAGGCCTTACGCCGGTCGCGCTTCATGAATCTGGGACGTGTGATTAAAGGGAATATGGGAAAAGGAATATAATCTGATTGACGACAGAATATGAACTGGGAACCTCTTAACCCGGTGGTGGTGCTTTCGGTAGCATTGTCACCTCACAGTAAGGCAGCTGTCGATTCCCGATTCTCAGCTAGGCGTCTTCTGCATGGAGACATGCAGCAGATAGATGTACCATCATTGAAGGTTTGACAAATCCGGGGCTGGTAACTCGGCACATAAAATCAACTACCAATCATTAGTGGACCGGAGTTCCGCTGTGGCGACCCCTAACCAGGAAAAGCCGAAAGACACAACAACAACAACAACATAATGAGATTAAAGGAATATCAGAGGAACATAATGTGATTAAAGGAATAATGGCACAGGAACATAATGCGATTAAAGGGAATATGGGCACAGGAACATAATGTGATTAAAGGAATATGGGCACAGGAACATAATGTGATTAAAGGAATATAGGCACAGGAACATAATGTGATTAAAGGAATATGGGCACAGGAACATAATGTGATTAAAGGAATATGGGCACAGGAACATAATGTGATTAAAGGAATATGGGCACAGGAACATAATGTGATTAAAGGGAATATGGGCACAGGAACATAATGTGATTAAAGGAATATGGGCACAGGAACATAATGTGATTAAAGGAATATGGGCACAGGAACATAATGTGATTAAAGGAATATGGGCACAGGAACATAATGTGATTAAAGGAATATGGGCACAGGAACATAATGCGATTAAAGGAATATGGGCACAGGAACATAATGTGATTAAAGGAATATGGGCACAGGAACATAATGTGATTAAAGGAATATGGGCACAGGAACATAATGTGATTAAAGGAATATGGGCACAGGAACATAATGTGATTAAAGGGAATATGGGCACAGGAACATAATGTGATTAAAGGAATATGCACAGGAACATAATGTGATTAAAGGAATATGGGCACAGGAACATAATGTGATTAAAGGAATATGGGCACAGGAACATAATGTGATTAAAGGAATATGGGCACAGGAACATAATGTGATTAAAGGAATATGGGCACAGGAACATAATGTGATTAAAGGAATATGGGCACAGGAACATAATGTGATTAAAGGAATATAGGCACAGGAACATAATGTGATTAAAGGAATATGGGCACAGGAACATAATGTGATTAAAGGAATATGGGCAAAGGACCATAATGTGATAAAAGGAATATGGGTACAGGAACATAATGTGATTAAAAGAATATGGGCACAGGAACATAATGTGATTAAAGGAATATGGGCACAGGAACATAATGTGATTAAAGGAATATGGGCACAGGAACATAATGTGATTAAAGGAATATGGGCACAGGAACATAATGTGATTAAAGGAATATGGGCACAGGAACATAATGTGATTAAAGGAATATGGGCACAGGAACATAATGTGATTAAAGGAATATGGGCACAGGAACATAATGTGATTAAAGGAATATGGGCACAGGAACATAATGTGATTAAAGGAATATGGGCACAGGAACATAATGTGATTAAAGGGAATATGGGCACAGGAACATAATGTGATTAAAGGAATATGGGCACAGGAACATAATGTGATTAAAGGAATATGGGCACAGGAACATAATGTGATTAAAGGAATATGGGCACAGGAACATAATGTGATTAAAGGAATATGGGCACAGGAACATAATGTGATTAAAGGAATATGGGCACAGGAACATAATGTGATTAAAGGAATATGGGCACAGGAACATAAAGTGATTAATGGAGTATGGGCACAGGAACTTAAAGTGATTAAAGGATTATGGGCACAGGAACATAATGTGATTATAGGAATATGGGCACAGGAACATAATGTGATTAATGGAGTATGGGCACAGGAACTTAAAGTGATTAAAGGAATATGGGCACAGGAACATAAAGTGATTAAAGGAATATGGGCACAGGAACATAATGTGATTAAAGGAATATGGGCACAGGAACATAATGTGATTAAAGGAATATGGGCACAGGAACATAATGTGATTAAAGGAATATGGGCACAGGAACATAATGTGATTAAAGGAATATGGGCACAGGAACATAATGTGATTAAAGGAATATGGGCACAGGAACATAATGTGATTAAAGGAATATGGGCACAGGAACATAATGTGATTAAAGGAATATGGGCACAGGAACATAATGTGATTAAAGGAATATGGGCACAGGAACATAATGTGATTAAAAGGAATATGGGCACAGGAACATAATGTGATTAAAGGAATATGGGCACAGGAACATAATGTGATTAAAGGAATATGGGCACAGGAACATAATGTGATTAAAGGAATATGGGCACAGGAACATAATGTGATTAAAGGAATATGGGCACAGGAACATAATGTGATTAAAGGAATATGGGCACAGGAACATAATGTGATTAAAGGAATATGGGTACAGAAACATAATGCGAATAAAGGAATATGGGAACAGGAACATAATGCGATTAAAGGGAATATGGCACAGGAACATAATACGATTAAATGGAATAAGGGCACAGGAACATAATGTGATTAAAGGGAATATGGGCACAGGAACATAATGTGATTAAAGGAATATGGGCACAGGAACATAATGTGATTAAAGGGAATATGGGCACAGGAACATAATGTGATTAAAGGAATATGGGCACAGGAACATAATGTGATTAAAGGAATATGGGCACAGGAACATAATGTGATTAAAGGAATATGGGCACAGGAACATAATGTGATTAAAGGAATATGGGCACAGGAACATAATGTGATTAAAGGAATATGGGCACAGGAACATAATGTGATTAAAGGAATATGGGCACAGGAACATAATGTGATTAAAGGAATATGGGCACAGGAACATAATGTGATTAAAGGAATATGGGCACAGGAACATAATGTGATTAAAGGAATATGGGCACAGGAACATAATGTGATTAAAGGAATATGGGCACAGGAACATAATGTGATTAAAGGAATATGGGCACAGGAACATAATGTGATTAAAGGAATATGGGCACAGGAACATAATGTGATTAAAGGGAATATGGGCACAGGAACATAATGTGATTAAAGGAATATGGGCACAGGAACATAATGTGATTAAAGGAATATGGGCACAGGAACATAATGTGATTAAAGGGAATATGGGCACAGGAACATAATGTGATTAAAGGAATATGGGCACAGGAACATAATGTGATTAAAGGGAATATGGGCACAGGAACATAATGTGATTAAAGGGAATATGGGCACAGGAACATAATGTGATTAAAGGAATATGGGCACAGGAACATAATGTGATTAAAGGAATATGGGCACAGGAACATAATGTGATTAAAGGGAATATGGGCACAGGAACATAATGTGATTAAAGGAATATGGGCACAGGAACATGTGATTAAAGGAATATGTGATTAAAGGAATATGGGCACAGGAACATAATGTGATTAAAGGAATATGGGCACAGGAACATAATGTGATTAAAGGAATATGGGCACTGGAACATAATGTGATTAAGGGGAATATGGCAAAGGAACATAATGTGATTAAAGAGAATATGGGCACTGGAACAATGTGATTAAAGGAATATGGGCACAGGAACATAATGTGATTAAAGGAATATGGGCACAGGAACATAATGTGATTAAAGGAATATGGGCACAGGAACATAATGTGATTAAAGGAATATGGGCACAGGAACATAATGTGATTAATGGGAATATGGGCACAGGAACATAATGTGATTAAAGGAATATGGGCACAGGAACATAATGTGATTAAAGGAATATGGGCACAGGAACATAATGTGATTAAAGGAATATGGGCACAGGAACATAATGTGATTAAAGGAATATGGGCACAGGAACATATTGTGATTAAAGGAATATGGGCACAGGAACATAATGTGATTAAAGGAATATGGGCACAGGAACATAATGTGATTAAAGGAATATGGCACAGGAACATAATGTGATTAAAGGAATATGGGCACAGGAACATATTGTGATTAAAGGAATATGGGCACAGGAACATAATGTGATTAAAGGAATATGGGCACAGGAACATAATGTGATTAAAGGGAAAAATAGCACAGGAACATAATGTGATTAAAGGAATATGGGCACAGGAACATAATGTGATTAAAGGAATATGGGCACAGGAACATAATGTGATTAAAGGGAATATGGGCACAGGAACATAATGTGATTAAAGGAATATGGACACAGGAACATAATGTGATTAAAGGAATATGGGCACAGGAACACATTGTGATTAAAGGGAATATGGGCAAAGTAACATATTGTGATTAAAGGGAATATGGGGACAGGAACATATTGTGATTAAAGGAATATGGACACAGGAACATATTGTGATTAAAGGGAATATGGGCACAGTAACATATTGTGATTAAAGGAATATGGGCACAGGAACTTAATGTGATTAAAGGAATATGGGCACAGGACCATAATGTGATTAAAGGAATATGAGCACAGGAACATATTGTGATTAAAAGGAATATGGGCACAGGAACATAATGTGATTAAAGGAATATGGGCACAGGAACATAATGTGATTAAAGGGAATATGGGAAAAGGAACATAATGCGATTAAAGGAATATGGGCACAGGAACATAATGTGATTAAAGGATTATGGGATTATGGGCACAGGAACATAATGTGATTAAAGGGAATATGGGCACAGGAACATAATGTGATTTAAGGGAATATGGCCACAAGAACACATTGTGATTAAAGGGAGAATGGGCACAGGAACATAATGCGATTAAAGGAATATGGGCACAGGAACATAATGTGATTAAAGGAATATGGGCACAGGAACATAATGCGATTAAATGGAATATGGGCACAGCAACGTAATGTGAGTAAAAATGTGATTAAAGGGAATATGGGCACAGGAACAAAAAGTGATTAAAGGGAATATGGACACAGGAACATAATGTGATTTACGGGAATATGGGCACAGGAACATAATGTCATTAAAGGGAATATGGGCACAGGAACCTAATGTGATTAAAGGAATATGGGCACAGGAACATAATGTGATTACAGGGAATATGGGGATACAAATATAAAGTGATGAAAGGGAATATGGGCAAAGGAACATAATGTGATTAAAGGAATATGGGCACAGGAACATAATGTGATTAAAGGAATATGGGCACAGGAACATAATGTGATTAAAGGAATATGGGCACAGGAAAATAATGCGATTAAAGGAATATCATGACAGGAACATATTGTGATTAAAGGGAATATGGGCACAGGAAGATAATTTGATTAAAAAATATGGGCAGAGGAACATATTGTGATTAAAGGAATATGGGCACAGGAACATAATGTGATTAAAGGAATATGGGCACAGGAAAGTATTGTTATTAAAGGGAATATGGGCACAGGAACATAATGTGATTAAAGGAAATATGGGCACAGGAACATAATGTGATTAAAGGAATATGGACACAGGAACATCTTGTGATTAAAGGAAATATGGGCACAGGAATTTAATGTGAAAAAAGGAATATGATCACAGGAATGTAATGTGATTAAAGGTAATATGGGCACAGGAACATATTGTGATTAAAGGAATATAGGCACAGGACCATAATCTGATTAAAGGGAATATAAGCACAGGAACATATTGTGATTAAAGGATATTGGCACAGGAACATAGTGTGATTAAAGGAATATGGGCACAGGAACATAATGTGATTAAAGGAATATGACCACATAAACATAATGTGATTAAAGGAATATGGCACAGGAAAATGTTGTGATTTAAGGGAATATGGGCACAGGAACGCAATGCGACTAAAGGGATATGGGCACAGGAACGTAATGTGATTAAAGGGAATATGGGCACAGGAACATAATGTGATTAAAGGAATATGATCACTGGAACGTAATGTGATTAAAGGGAATATGAGCACAGGAACATATTGTGATTAAAGGGAATATGGGCACAGGAACATAATGTGATTAAAGGGAATATGGGCACAGGAACATAATGTGATTAAAGGAATATGGGCACAGGAACATAATGTGATTAAAGGAATATGGGCACAGGAACATAATGTGATTAAAGGGAATATGGGAACAGGGACATATTGTGATTAAAGGAATATGGCCACAGGAATGTAATCTGATTAAGGGGGATATGAGCACAAGAACATATTGTGATTAAAGGAATATGGGCACAGGAACATATTGCGATTAAAGGAAAATGGAAACAGGACTGTAATGTGATTGATGGCAATATGGGTACAGGAACGCAATTTGATTTAAGGTAATATGGCCATAGGAACATATTGTGATTAAAGGGAATATGGGCAAAGTAACATATTGTGATTAAAGGAATATGGGCACAGGAACACAATGTGATTAAAAGGAATATGGGCAAAGGAACATATTGTGATGATAGAAATATGTGCAGGGGAACATAATGTGAGTAAAGGGAATGTGATCACAGGAACATAATGCAATTAATAGAATATGAGCACAGGAACGTAATGTGATTAATGTAATATTGGCACAGGAACATAATATGATTAACGAAAATATGAGCACAGAAACATAATGTAATTAATCGGAATATGGGCAGCGGAACATAATGTGATTAAAGGGAACACAGGCAAAGAAAGGTAATGTGATTAAAGGAATATGGGCACAGGAACATAATGTGATTAAAGGGAATATTGGCACAGGAACATAGTGTGAATAAAGGGATTATGGGCACAGAAACATAATGTGATTAAAGGAATATGATCACCGGAACGTAATGTGATTAAAAGGAATATGGGCACAAGAACATAATGTGATTAAAGGAATATGTGCACAGGAACATAATGCGATTAAAGGAATATGGGCACAGGAACATATTCTGATTAAAGTGAATATGGGCACAGGAACGTAATGTGATTAAATGGAATATGGGCACAGTAACGTAATGTGATTAAAGGGAATATGTGCACAGGAACATACTGTAATTAAAGGGATATGGGCACAGGAACTTAATGTTATTAAAAGGAATATGGGCACAGGAACATAATGTGATTAAAGGAATATGGGCACAGGAACGTAATGTTTTAAGTGGAATATGGGTACAGAAATGCAATGCGATTAAAGGGAATATGGGCACAGGAACTTACTATGATTAAAGGGAATATGGGCACAGGAACATAATGTGCACTTCTTATTTCATATAATTTATTCCAAGGTCAGTGTATCTCAAAATAAGAGACATTTCCCCAATACAGCAGTCTTGCAGTACTTGTGACTGATATGCACACACACACACACACACACACACACACTCACACAACTGTGAACACACACACACACCTGTGTGTCTGTCTGTGCTGAAAGGCCATGTCTGTGTATCTGTGTGTATCTGAAAGTAAAGGCTGTGTCTGTGTATCTGCGTGTGTGTATGTGTGTGTGTGTGTGTGTGTGTGTGTGTGTGTGTGTGTGTGTGTGTGTGTGTGTGTGTGTGTGTGTGTGTGTGTGTGTGCCGTGTGTTTAGCAGAAGTTGCATTTTCTGCATACAGTCCTAAAGTAGACACATGTCTTTTTAGCTCCTTTTTAACTGTAGAGTCAGGGGGCCTAGATCTACAGATTACAATATTGTTTGCATTTAAAACATGAAAATGCAGTGTAAAGCCTGTTAGTGAAGACACCTTTTGCAACAGAAAAAATAGGTGATGAAATGTACCTAACTTTACATAAAAGGTTCTGTTAGAGTGAAAATCCTCTGACCCACTCAATGGCTTTTTTGTTTTTTCCTAAAGCCGTAAAGACTAGAAGTGATAGGTTATCAACCAGATCAAAGGTTTTGGTAAGTTCAAATAAGACTGAACCTCTTAGATGCACTTTGTCAGCATTCAGTAGGATATCATCAGTTACACATGTGATGTTATCGTACCTCTGCCTATTCATAAATCATGCTGTTTGAGGGATAGCATGTTATATTCACACGATAGGTAGACATGTAAGTGTAAGCTTTTTTTTTTTTTTTCAAAAATGTTATAAGGATTGAGAGAATGGAAATGAGTCTGAAATCACGGGTGGAGCAACTTTTAACAGGGAGTTAACTATGGCTTCCATATAGTGTTATTTCCGATGCATAGATAACAGATGTGGCATATTTGGGTACCCTTTATCATCCAAGCATAATTTAATAAACCTGGGGTGGAGTCCATTAGAGCCAGGTGATGAGTCACCAGATATCTGTCCAATGAGTTTGATTTTCTCACAAAGGCAGGAAAATAGAAGTAAGGTGAATAGAGGCAGTTCTGTGGGAGGAGGGAAAGAGTTGGCTGGGAAGGAAGAGATACTGAGCAACTGTGACAGTTTGTTTAAAAAGTCCATCATCTCATCATTTTGATTAATTAGTTCCAGAGAGATTGGGATTGTCTTTGATGGAGGTTTGTTGTGAATTGAGATGAAAAGGCTTATGCTTTCTTATAGCCTTTTTGTTAGGGTTCTCAGGTTAATAAATGTCTCTCTATTTGTGAGGTCTGGAGAATGTTTCCATTCCTTGGGATTAAACAGGGCTTTTAAGTCTTTAATAATCCAGAGTTTAGGCCTTGCTCTGTACCGTCCGACGTTGAGAGAAAAGTATTTCTCCTATAAGTATATTAGTTTTGCTGTCAATGTTTGGCAGCCTTTGTAGAGTTACTCAGCTAAGGTTAGGGGACCAATCACTAGAAGATAGCTTTACCTTGAATGCAGCTATGTTTTGGTCAGAAGTTTTTGGCTAGAAGTTAATACATTCTGGTGGGAGTCTTTATTGGGCATAGAATAGGAAAAAGCTATAGGAGTGTAATCATTAAAGGAGGGAGGAAGAATATCAGTATCTGAGACGTGGTTTAGAGAATTTGTAGTAATTAGGTTAATTAATAAACAGTTGTACTGAAGCTTGAGCTTGTTGAAGAATGTATTATTTCTGAAAGTTTATGATCAGTAAGGGAAGGAGATAATTTATTTCATGACTTTGGGGACCTAAGAGGTTGAAATTAAAGTCTATGAAAATGGTAATGTTTTTATAGTCATGGGTAGACTGTAGTGACTGGATTATCAGTATTTTTTAATTTATTAGGTGTGACATGGGAGTAAAGTAGGTGGTAGTTATGTGAGTAGATAATTTGGAGGTTGACTGGACACATACAGTAAGCCGGTCTGGATCATGAGCGGTGGTATAAATTGTTTGAGCTACAGTACGTATTTGTAATGACACTTTGTAAATGCATAAGGTACCATCTACAGTTCTATAACCAGGCCAAGCATTAAATATATAGCTGTAACCAGGGAATTGTTGTTTAAGTTTAGGACTATCATCCCTTATCCATCATTCTGTGATACCTAGAATGTTCAGTGGTTAAGTATCATTGAAGGTATTTAGTTCCTCTAGATTGTTTTTTGTTTTTTCATACTGTCTGTATTTAGTATGCCAAGTTTGAATGGTTAGATTGTTGGAGTTCTTGCATAATCAAAATATTTTTTTTTTTGCAGGGAGGCCCTAGAAGATGAGAGGGGTAGACTTGGCTTCGCAAATATGCTGCATATTAGAAAAAGAAAATTAAGTAAAGATGTTAATTTTATTTAAAAAATTGAAAATTTTAATTTGCAATAAGGTATTATGACTTGCTTTTCTGTTAGTTTGTTAAATATAATAGACTGTTGTCCCAGTAATGAAAGATGGAGTGATATGATAATTCTGATTTGTGTGTAAGAAAATTGTGAGGATTGTATTAGCATGCAACAGAAAAATATGAAGGATATGTGCATGAAGGCCAAAGGCAGACAGGAGATTCATGAACTACTGAGTGAAGGTTTTATTGCTTAAACTGTTAGAATAAGCTAGAGTTTGGGATGCTAGAACATCTAAGGAGAAAAAAATTAGTTACAGTGTTTAGTTTTGTATTACTAAACAGTATCAAATGTAGTGAACTTAAAAACTGTTAGAGTATACATTAAGGGCATATGTGAAAGTCAGTGCTATTACTGTATCTACAAGACCCAGTTTAGCATATAAACAAAGAATTTCATAAAAGCAGAAATGTATCAACTAGTGAAAAACAAACCTATTCACATTTGTTTAGCAATAATGTACAGGGCTCTGACAAATCTCTGCTCACTTTGAATATGTCAGACTAAATAAAATGTTGGTACCTGCGCTTGTTCCTTTCCCTTGGGCTAGCAGAAGGTTATATGTTATATGTTTTGAAACTCCTCTGTGTGACAGCAATGCAGCAAGATATAGTGGGTGGGGACAGCTAGTGACAAACTAGAATGCTGTTTTAGAATGTACTAGAATGATGTGCTTATCTCTCTGCCTGTGCCATAAATGCCATGAGTCATTCCTGAACTATCATAAATCTAATAGGTATATTCTACTCAACTGATAAAGATCTTTAGATTTAACAGCTTCTGTGATCAATGTATCATGCCATCACTTATTATAAACTGCTATATGCAGTAGTTGAACACTTCCTTTCTACTATACCTTTCAAAGTAATTTAATACAATTTCTTTCAGAGCATAATAGTAGCAGCTGTTTTACAGATTGTGAGTGAGCTTACAACTTATCCTCATAAATAACATATTAATTTTAACATCGTACTACCTGCATCTCCTAACAAATTTAACGTTACACCACCTGCATCTCCTAACTTCCTGCCCTGGTACTAAAGTACCATTTTGAACCTGGGATTCAGTGATTTGTGTAATGTTTTTGTAATACGTTTACTCGGAGTAAGATCTTATAATCTCTTCATACTTGATTAAGCATATAAATAGTTCTAATTACTCCTATATGTCTTCCTATCACTATGTATTCGCATTCTACTTTTTTAATGACTGACTGGTTTATAAGTCTTATGCATTATATCAATTTATATACATTATTTAAACTAAAGATAATGCTTGGCCTTCAATGAGATATCACATCTGTGTATGTAGTCTACTTTCCCTACTTCTGTTGGGCCTGTGACCTGAATCATGCCTAAAAATGGTCTTCCACCATAGCAACAATCTGGTTAACAAATACAAAAAATAATTTGTTTGGTGAAAACAGATTAAATATGTATTTTGTTGTTTCTCTTGAAGTTATAAAAATAAGTGATGGTGTGGTAGGGGAAGTCATTCTGCATGAAGCTATTTCTGTTGAAACTACAATTTCAGCAGACCTAAAACCCTGACCCACACTAATTACCATTTTATAGACCTAGAATTTATACATTGTACAAAGGATAACTGGATTATGGGAAGACAAACACCACTATGCTGTCCCTCAGAGATTCTGAGAAAAAAAATGTACTAACTGTGAGTTAAGAAAAAGAGTTCACTTCACCTACTCGAATGTCTAATTAGAAGACTGTCAAAATGATGGACCTGATATATATATATATATATATATATATATATATATATATATATATATATATATATATATATATATATATATATATCAGTTTGTTATATACTCTGGCATTGAGTGATTGTATGAGATCTTGAGAGATGACATTTTAGCAAGTATAGTAATGATGTTGATGTATTTGTGTGTGTAGACCAAGGGCTATTTATAGACCTGAATGCACACAAAAAGAGAAATATGCTTAACGTGTTATCAGCATCTTAATGCCTTTGTATTTTAGAGCAATCATGTCTAGTACAGAATGTCTTACCTTAATTTATGGACTTATCAAGCAACCATGTTATGATTCCTGTGACAATTTTTTTTAATCAGCACAGGTTGAAGCTTTGATTTTAATGACACTAAACTGTGTTCATCCTTGTTCGATAAATGAAGTTTTACACAAGCATACACTGATTCAACCGTATAAGCCCTTTATTTGTGTTTTAACAGGAAATTATTTGGAAAAGCCTATAAAAGCTTCATTTTTTTCTGAGTTGTGCCACAGAAAGGCAAAATCCACTATGTTAGTGAGCATTTAAAATATGTTTAGTATTATGTTTTACCTTCAGAAATATATTCACTCTTTGAAATGCCATCTACAATGCTGAAAATCATCAGTCTCTAATGAAGAAAAAGCTGATGTTAGTTTAAAAAGTGGTGAATTCCATCAAGTCATCTAAATAAATGCCAGTTAGTTGCATTCCAGTAAGCAGATCCTATATATATATATGTATATATATATATATGTATATATATATATATATATATATATATATATATATATATATATGTATATATATATATATATATATATGTATATATATATATATATATATATATATATATATATATAAAATAGACACATACATACATGCAAACTCATACTTAAGTCTGTAGTCTGTCCTAACTTATCAAGTTTATGTGTACTTAGTGATGGCAGTTTTTTAACACAAACATCTATGTCTATATACTTAGATAGATATATATTTTTTAAATTCAAAAATATGTTCATCCAGTTTACTGAGATGTCATGCTTCACTGAAAAAAAACTCTGTGGAGGGAGTTACATGGGTAACCAGTTTCAGCTATAGGCTCTTATACAAAATTCAAACAGATCATCCTGTCCGTAGGAGTAGTTTGTTTCTGCTTTCACTGGGTGCTTCAGTTGTTTGGTTTGCGTACTGTACATTGTTAAATTCTCCCCATTTTCCTGGCGTGGAATGATTATGAAGGAGTGCACGAATATACTAATATCAGTGAGAAAGTCTCTTGGTCGATTGCTTTTCTCCTAACATTGAGAATACCCACAACAAAGGTTTGCTATGAACCACAGGTCTTATTTACCTAACTCTCAGGAACAAAGAAAGATTTACCAGATAAGGTGGAAGAATTTATTAACTACCATTCAAAATATAAGTTGCATAAATTAATACTTTATTATCATTTCATAGTTTATATGCAAATGATGTAGTAATTGGAGAAGTAATGTTTAATTCTCTTCATATCATTTATTTGGTTTCCATTTGATTTAAGGCATTTGTGAAGAAGACCCCTAAAGTAGTAATCATGTATATTATGGAAGAAATTATTCTAATTTTAGATATTTTACTCTATGACCTGAACTTTTTATAGCATGAGAACACATCCTACATATAGTTATTAGTGAATGTGACTTATATCTATTGCCAAACCACTCTTAAATGTTTTGTATAACTGCACCATAGTTTCAGTGTTTATAGACCAGGATGAGAGCACCAGGTGGTGTGGTAACTGCACATTACATGTATATCTGAATTACATATTATTTGCCTTGTTAAAAATGTATTATGATTTTTTTATTTTAATTTCTTTAATATGGAGGCCTGGAACAGAATTAATCCTTGATTCTGTGTAGGTTCGATGATGGAGACAGGTGTTTCTTCCTTACTAATGGTAAAGAAAAACAAGGAAAGGTCACAAATAACAAAAAAATAAGGATAAAATATAACCAGACCTCAAAGCAACATTTTTGCTTGTTGAAGTTGAGTATTAATGCAACACCCTCCTCCACAAAACATATTCCTGGTTTATCCAGAGCTTGTCTCTGTACAGAAGACTAAAGAAAAATAATATTCTTAACCACAAGTTGAAATTATCAATTGACTTCCGCAACAAATAACTGTTTTTGTGACAAGTGAGCTACACTGCTAATCTTTTTCATTAGCTATATCTTCCAACTGCCAGTCTATCTGCTCCTTTGAAAAGCAAATCGTTTCTCAGAGCTATGCCTCTCATAATAGTATAGATCATACTGTTAACCAACCCACCTAGGCAATGTACTTGGTGTTGTTTATCACACACACCAAAAAGCAAAAAAAAAAAAAAAGTTAGATGACTTCCTCTTAAATGCTACAGGTGCTTAAAACATACATTTATAAAATAATGATTTCCTCTTAAATGCTAGAGGTATTGACAAATCTTTGATTTAAATAGTGTTTGTATAATATTATCCTTTTATTATACAGCTTTAATACAGAGGAAGAGTTATGCCCACTCTGTATACATAATTGTTTTCTAATGCATTAATTGTACTAATTATGCTTCATAATTGAGGAAAAGACAACTTTGTTATGCACCTCTCTGACATTAAAGGGTTCATAAAAAAGTCACATGCTAGAACATACATACCAGCCACCACAGATCAGCACTGGGAAATGGTAACAGCTTTAAAAGCTGTTTGCATTGACACACAAAAAAGCAGACCACAGTGTTTAACATCTTCAGAATCTGTTATGGCATCAGAGTTGTAACTTCTAGCTACTTTCTGTATGATATCACACATGTTTTACAGCTTTCAAAGCTGTAAATCACTTCAAGGTCTTACACATTTTCTATAACTAGTAATATTTTGGAGCATCCAAAGCTCCATGTAATGCAAAGAGCTGTGATTGGGTTTCTCCTGTCATAACTTATTGCTATGTGTTCCTGATATGCATGTCAGTATTCACATCTCAAGCTTTGCAGCTCTATGCTCTTAAGATGAATTTCTTGACCTGCACATTTCAAATAGATAGCAAGCCAGTTGTGACTGGAATCATGTCACAATCCTCTATGTTATTAGCAAGTAAGAGTGGGCTATAGTCTCACTCAGTATTAAAACTGCTGAAATCTGAGCTAGCGACATGACTCAAAGGGAGAAAGTCATGACTGTAACCCAGACAATGCCTGGATCTACTAGTGTCATGGGCAGTTGGGGATATATAAACTTGCAATAAGAATGAGGGGCCAATGCCATTATAAATGATGATGCAATACAGTGTCAACCACTGATTCTTGAATATGCAACATGCATCATATCAGCAAAGGACATGCATTTGGTTCTGCCAAGCTGTGATCATATCTTGCATGTAGGTACATGCAGGTGTACTGTGCAAAGCATGATTCTTCTCCTACAAATATATTGTTTTTCTAGTACAGAATGATTCAAAGGTTTCTCATTAAGAGTCAGATCTATATTTGAGTATATCTGTAGCAGACATACAAGTGGCTTACATTTGTAATAGACCACAAATCCTTTTTTGTAGCAGCCATTTAACAAAGTTTATTTATACTTGGAAAAAGACACTCCTGAGCTTGAGCAAACAGAAAGGGAATAGAGTAATGCTATGAACAAAAATTCTGCTTTAGAAAGTTGCTAGGCAATAGGAAGTACAAAAGCCTATTACAAACCTTAATTTCCAGACGTACATGCGTGTGTCTTCTTCTGTACTTGCTATTACTTACTTTCTTAGCTCTGGTCAAGTACTGAGAAGAGGTTTTTAATTTGTTTATTCAAAGATATTTAATTTTATCTCTGTTCATAGGTGAATACTAGGATAATTACCCTGAAGCATCATTTTACACCTAGCTAATAACTTCAGGTTAGAATCAAACCCAACACCATGTGTTTATGAGGTGAAGACTTCAACAATTGTGCCAATCCCTCTGGTACATGGGAAGCTGTTATTTCCCATGTACCAGTATGAAAGTAAATAATGCAAATAAGAAACATATTCAAATATATACTATGTGCACATGCAGCTTAAATTTACTAACTAGGTTATAACTACTTGACTTAATATTGAAGAAAATACAGTGACCTTATTTCAGTTTATTTAAAAAACACTTTGGTGAATCTGTTTATTTGTTTAAATGTTATATGATATGAAGTAAGGGCTGTTGATTTACATAATACTTTAAACATTTATTTTAGAGATCTATTAATTTAACAATGATTATACATGAAGACAATAACAGGGAATTTTAATGGAATTTTATATATAATTGGCAATAATTATATGCAAATGTTTGCATTTTTTTGTAATTGTAATGATAATATAAAATTACATTTACTTAGAGCACCTTAAACATAAAAAGACAAACTAATGCAAATTTTAGAATTGACCTCCTAATACTGAACAATACCCTCTAAGTAAAGAAAGTCCGTAGTCACAAGTGATGTGTCTTCTCATCATAGGAAATAAAGAGACATGGTATTAAGCATACATGGTGCATTTTAAACTTATACGATATGCATACAGTGTATGAGATGCCACTGGACACCAGAGAAGAATATTTAGTTCACTGAGGAAAATGCGATTTGATCAGATATGTGAATACACCTTTTAGTAACACTGGCAGAAATGGGTGCTATGTGGTGCATGTGAAGTAATCCATGAGGTGATGTATTATAATGCACAGAAAGAAAACAAAATGTAGCTTATTTTGTTAAGTTTGGTCAGTAACAGAAGTATGGTCAACTAGTACTGCCTTACAGAAAAAGGAAAATCAATATATATGCATGATTTGTAGAAGGAAGCACCTGTAAGCACTACAGATTTTTTAAAAAAAATGGGATCTAAAATATGAAGATTGCACAAGATACCAGTGAATATCTATACAGACAGACAGATATATAGCTAGAGTTACAACTTTAGATATAAAGATATAGATAGAACGATACAGATATATATAGAAATATAGATACATACATAGATATAGATATAATTTGCATCATGTGATTGTTTTTCATGAACTAGAGGGTATGCTGAAATCAAATATATAATTTGGAGATTTAAGTGAGAAGGAAAGAACAGATGATTGTAGACAATATGAAATAAAAAGGAGACTCATGGTTATACCAAAATAGAAGCGACAGAGATATTCGTAGTTTTTTATAATAAAACTTTATGAGTGAGAGAATGCGAATCAAGGCCCAGATCAGGCGTGGAAATCAGAGGTTAGAGGAGAGAATAATGTAAAAGAGCAGGAGCAAGCTTCTCTGGATGCAAGCATCTGTTTAAAGGAAAGCCAAACAGGAATTAAAAGTATTAATTGAAGAAAGGCCAGGGGGTGCTTCACTTTCCAATAAAATATTGCAAAAATAGGGAGCCACAAGCTATTCATAGTTTTAGTAAATATTTTCAATGATATAAGAAGTCCCAATCTGGTTACCCTTGATGGACAAAGCTGAAATTAATATACACCCTAAGGGCAAAGGAGACCTCATTGACATAAGCAAGTATAACTCTATATAACTGATACATATATAAAGATTATGACCAAGATTATAGTATGCAGGCTAGACTGTGAATTTCATTAGGATTTTCCAACTAGGCCAATGGGGAATTTGGCAATGCAATGCCAAGCTGTGATAATTGTTGGTCACTTACTTGTTTCCTTAAAATGGCTGCAGTGAAAAGCACAAGGGTAAGAGTCATGCTTTTTAATATCAGAAAGGCATTTGATTGCGTGTAATGCTCATTTATCTTTTCTATCTTGAAACAGGAGTTATTTTATGGGTTTCTGGCTTGGCTGCAGGCTATGCATCATTCCCCATCTTTTCATCTAGTTATAAATGAAGTGCTCTAATACAAACCGCACATGCAAATGGGTACTATGCAGGCTTGACCTTTGACTTCAGGCTTCTTTATTTTAGTAACTGAGAAACTAACCTAAAAGTATGCAGTCAACTGAAGAGTTTGGGGACCAAAGTGCATTGCAAGTTCTCTTGTATCCTTTTAGTTTGAAAAAAAGTATATATATGTGTCTACAGTTATAATAACATGGTCATGATTAGATGAGGACCAGTGTGAGCATGGGATCATGTGGAATAATACAGAAAGCAGAAGTTCCCTAGTATTTAAGCTTAAGGGTCAGTACCTCATTCCAAGACATGCTATCCAGGAATTTTGCATACCTTAAGGATAGAATCCAATCATTTCTAAAGAAATGAAGAGATAATGTATGTTTTTAGTAGGCAAACCTCTCAACTTCTTAGTATAAGAAATCTAGACAAAGCCCAAAATAAAGGTGGGGGGACAAAGGCCCAAAAATAGGGACAGATTTTAAATATTGCTCTTATAAACTTAGAAACTTGATAAAATAATAGGTTTTGTGTTAACTTGAATTTTCTCATGGATATGAGGTCTGAAACTCAAATGCCTGTCATTATTTAGTGAGGCAAAGATCTGGATATTCTGCAAAAATCTGGACATTCGAAAGGTATGTTGGTAGGTCATGTTAAGGAAATTAAAACCAAGGTAGCTCCTTTTGTGATTCATATGATCTGATGTCATTTTGGAACCCCATCAGCCAGAATTATAGGCAATAAAAAGGATGTCAAGGGCTATGTGTGACTGTCAGGGTCCTAGAATTATTATGTTCATACTATATATGCCCAACCATGGGCAGGTGGGGCTATCACTCATCTCTCCCTATGTTATTACATTTATTATTGTTCAGTGCTTAGGATTACAGAAAGAAAAGGAAAGACAGGTTGAGTTTCTAAGAGATTTTGATGAAGGTGTGGAGTTTAGGTGTGAATAGATAAAGAAATGGAGTATTGGTTTGTTATAGGTTGGGGGTTAAACTGGAATGACCTTGATGCCCTGGATATTAGTGCCTGCAAAACATTTCTGAAGAATTGTCATCCCAGTGATATTCATATTTCAGTGGATAGTTGAGCTAGGTACCAAACATAAGTATACCACAGATAGCTAATCAGCTGGATACTTGGTAATGTCCAGGAGGTATGATAACTCCAAAGCCGCAATGGTTTAATTTTTGCTTGTTTAAAACTATATGGGAGTCCCTAAAGGCATTAGATAAGACATATTCTGCCGAAAGCAAACTTGTATGAATTTGGTGGAGGAATCTCTAGAAAGGAAGATTAAGCATGAACTATAGAGATATGCTGGAGAACAGAAGCTGGGTTTTGTAGTCTGCATATAAAAGTGGGGAATACAGAGGGGTCATATTTACTTCTTTTGTATAAGATCAGGTATAAGAATGGATACATAATTTAAAAAGTTATTCAATGATTTATGACCTCTTCATGAGAGTTAAACATTGGTAGTGTTATCTCACTACTAGTTACCTTTGTCTAGAGGACAAAAAAATCAGATTAACTGAGAGAGATACAGAGCTGAGGGAAGCAATTCATACCACATGTTTTGTTCCTGTTCAAGGGCTAGGGCTAAATGTGTGATTGGGCACAGTGTAGGGAATTCTTTCTTTGGAATGATGTTACTGTCGATTGGAACCTTGCCTATGGGGGTCAAAGAAAAAGAATCTTATTTGGTCTTCGGGGGAACAGAAGATGTGAATTATCCCATTGTGCTCACCAAAATCTTGCTTACCAAAGAAATAAAAAATTAAAACAAGTGCACTTATCCCCAGTATGTGTTTGGATACACATAAACAGCCCTCATGTATCAACCATAGTTAGGTAATCATTCTGCCTTGCTCAACTAATTACCAAAGGCATATCTTTTAACACTAAAAGAGTTATTGTTCCACCTCTATACATCTTTTATGCGACCTCTTATAAATTATAAAGCCCCCTTCAGTATGCAACTCTCCAAATACCTTGCCTAGCTTGGATGGCCACAATGTTCCCTAAGCACAACAATCTCAGTTGTGAATACCTTGAGCAATGAGGATTTATTAAACTCCATATCACTGTACTGTATCTCCTTCAGGCTCCTATGTGCAAACTTACATTAGCTTTTGGGGCTACAAAAGACCCTGTCCTGCTTGTTAGCTCTCACTCCAAAAACCTAGCAATGCTGTTGATATCCATTCTAAGAATCTGCATCATCAGTGAACCTGCTATGGACACTGGTTAAATTGCACACACAGACTACAGGGAAGAAAGAAGTGCTGATGAATGAAAGGAAAATATTTCTGGAATATTATAGGGGTTTAATCTGAATGCTATAACTTCATCTGTCTTAGGTAAAGTGTATATACTCACTTGCCCATTGCATATTTTTGATAATGATACCTACTGTTTCTCTACTATGTGTATGTGACTTTCAATACATGTATGGAAAATCTTCAGTAAAAATACTTTATACAAAATTCATACATTATGATATGAATTCTTCCTTTATTACACTGAAATATGTATTCATGTGGAACTAATGTTTTAAAAATACAAAGCGACATTGCTCAGTAAGCATTTGTTTGTTTATGTAAACTACACTGCACACTAAACTCAGAAAATGCTGAGTTTCAAATAATAGCAACTATTCAGTACAAGCTACACTCTAACACAGTGGGTAACAACCTAAAATATGAGAAGAACTTATTTTAATTCATTCATTAACTAAATACTATACAAGGCATAGTGGATATAGTCTCTTGGTTAAGAAATTAAAATAATACAGCAGAGATATGCATACTGATTTTAACAGCAAATATGTTTACTGATATTAGCAAATTACTTTATATCAACATTTTAGAAAAGCTGATGGGTTGCAGTAATGCTGCTATTACACAGTAGACTCCTAAAGACCTTCTATTTGGAAAATAGCTAGATTATTGTTTACTAAGGACTAGAGCAATAAAGTCTGATGTAACTGTACAACTATAGTTGTTGGAAAAAAACACTGAAATAAAACACACCAAAAACTGCTTATTTCACATTGTTAGCCTTTACACTGACATTTTAATTGAGATACTAAAGGTAAAACAAACAGGAAAGATAGAGGCTAAGAATTTCAAGGACAAACAGTTCTGAGCATCATTCATTCATATTTATTCCCAACTACAGACCCAACAGAATTATTTCAGCCATCTTTTTCTTTAAATTGAGAAGCACTGTATTTTTCAAATGTAAGTCATATATACCAGAGCAACAGATGTGATCACATGCTGTATCGTCTTTCTAGAAACCAAAGGTCTGATGAGATCAGTGGCAGTTAGAAAATACCTGTATATTATCAAATAAGGTTTATGTCTGCTATTATTTAATATGAAATGAAACTATTTACTGCTGATGACTGAAAGTGACAGGCATGTTCCTTGCTGCAATCTTGTCAAAGAATCTTTACACATTCAGTCATCTTTCTGAACATAGTTTTCTGGGGTTATGGTTGCACATTGTTATATCTTCACAGCTGTCAGTCATGTATTACATCACTTTCTATGCTTTTCTTGATTAGAGCATTGCTAGGCTTCTCTGCCAGTTGTTAAGATATCATTCAGTTAGTCGGCCTGATACCTGACAATGTGTTTCTATTCAACAGTAGCAGTAGTATAAAATATTTTCAGCAAAGGTTGTGTGACACCCTGCCTTCTTTAACCACAATACTAAGGACATACTTTTGCCAAAGAATGACAGTAATTTAAATTTCACCACTACCCTACTGGAATGTGAAGACTAACTGCAGTTAGGGAATGGAAGTTCTAATCTGAGTAGTGCTTACTAGATCAGTGAAGCATTTTCTATTGGAAGTGAATATTGCACTTGAGTTATCCAAGCTCCAGATATACCCATATATACTTAACACATTGCAACTAATGAGTAGATCCCAGATTACCTGATCCACTAGAGTGTTCAGTGTCCTTATAGTCTCAGCAATAATGCCTACTACTCACTTGCGGCTGTACCTACATGAGTGCAGCCCAAGGATGTGTCCATTTCTCAGATGAAAATATTGGTCTGTCTTCATAAGTTCATATCACCAGACAAAATTAATCCTGGATATAGCAAGGCACAGACAATGTATACCACCAAAAAGGTCAGCAAAATCATACAGAAGCTAGCTCTATGGCACAGAGAGATAAAGCCTTATGGCACAGGTGACCAAAGTTCGAGTAGCCTCTTGACACCTATAGCAGCTGGCTGGGGAGGATTAAAGTGTGTGGCTGCAGCCATCTCATTTCCTTCTAGGTGGAGGGAGGTGGCTTGACTCATCATATAGGGTGACACGTAGTGGAGACAATGTCAGCTGAGTCCATGAAGTCACCACAAGTAAGCTGTGGGAAATCCAGTATGAAGGGGCACATTTCCCCTCAGAGTACTGCAGTAGCAGGCATAGCAGAGCCATTGAGGAAGAGGGGATGTTCCCAATGGAGAAAGGTTAGGCCAACCCCAGGACCAACAACTTGGCCTGTTTTCTACCACCTGACTCCCATCAGGGGAACAGAGAGCTGAATGGGACTACTTGATCGGAACAAATGGGCTGTGGGGACTGTTGTCCAGCAGGTGTGCTCTGCTCCCACAGCTCCAGAACAAATGCGCCAATGGGGGGTCAGTAGTGGAGCCATCTGACAAGGTTCTGTGGGAACCAAAAGATTATATATCATACAGTTATTCTTCTTTGCTAAAAGCACAACAGAGACACAGAGTA
Organism: Protopterus annectens; assembly: GCF_019279795.1. Classification (NCBI taxonomy): domain Eukaryota; kingdom Metazoa; phylum Chordata; order Ceratodontiformes; family Protopteridae; genus Protopterus; species Protopterus annectens. The sequence goes on along the minus strand of NC_056739.1, from coordinate 1,699,350,721 downwards.
AAAGTAGCAGTGCAGGTGTGTTTGATAGTGTGATTGAGTTTTTAAAGTCAGAGATCACAATGCACCTTTTATATAATTAATTTCAGTATAAGTATTCCTTATTCTCTTCAAATAAACCAAATGGGAAGGAACTTGTAAAGTAAGATAGTAAATGACTTTACTAAAGATTACTCAAAACTTCTAGAGTACAAAAGCAATGGTACTGTTTGTGCAGAGAAAGAAAAATATGTATTTCAAACAGGTTTTGCTGGAAAAATATTTTCACAGTCAAGCTAATCTCCTCAACTAAGTCTAACCAGATATACGCTTTCCCTTTTCCTAAGAATTCATTAGGAATGGCAGTGGATCAGATAGTAGGCATGAACTGGATAAAATTATTTCTTTTAAATATCACCAGCAGGTTGTATTCTGGGATAACAGTTTTTGAATGCGTAGGAAGACCCATGTGTATTCAGTCAATGTCATTTGTCTAAGAAAAATTGTATCTTGGAGTCATATATACCTTCCTTTCCAAATTCCCAAAGGAAGGAAGCTAAAACATGACCAATTACAATGGTTTAGTTGCTTTGGATATATGTGTTTTCAAAATTTTCAGTGGTTGTCCTGTCTCTGCATTTGTATGGGTGTTCTCTAGAAGATTGTAGCGAGAGTCAATTTTAACATTAGCAATGACCAATGACAATGTCCTTTCCAACTTTATCTTGCTGTTCTACCTTGCATACATTTAGCAAACAGAAGCCATTTAGTCCACCAGTTTACACTAATCTATTCATCTTGCACCTACTCTCTCTGTGTTATTTTTTCTTAATAGTCCATCAATCCCTGCTATTTTTCCTTAATAGTCCACCAATCCCATGCCTTCTTACAGGTCTCTGTTGCTTTACCCTGCACCACCTATTCTTGGAGATCATTCCAACTATCTAGCATCCCCTCCGTGAAGAAGCATTTCTCATGTCCAGACTAAATCTGGACCCTTTCAATTATTAATTTGCTGTTTCTTTTAATCCCTTGGCTTTCTCCCCTAATATTTTGCTGAATTATCTTGTGAATCTAAATAATGTCCCATCATTCCATTGTTGTCTCCAGAAGTTGTAGTTATAAGTCTTTAATTATTACATCATATAAAAGCTTTTTCTGTACATTATCAATAAGTGTATGACTATCTTTATCCATATCCCTCAGAACAGGACATATGCTCCAGTCGTGGTCTCACCAGGGCTTTGAAAAGGGGTGAAGCACATTCTTATCTCCGGATTCCACAGCCTCAGATAATACACTCCAGCATTCCATTAGCCCTTGCTGCTGCATTTTCACACCTTTCCTGATGATCCACCATTGCTGTAGCCCTGTCTTAACCTTAACTCTCCTTCACCTCATAGGCATTCCCCAAATTACCCTTCCCAAAATGCAACTTTGTACATGTCAAGGTATAGTTTATCTGCCATGTCTCTGTCTCTGCTACCATCTTATCCAGTTATTTTTTCTTAAATTAACTGCACCATCCTTCCTCCACTTTGGGCATCATCTGTTGGTAGGTTAATCTTGTTCTCTAGTTCTAATGATATGTCTGATTCATATAGTTTGAATAGTGCAGTGGCAGGGACTGCCACTGATGATCTCCTAGACGTTGACATTTGTGCCTTTACTACTACCATCGACCTCCTATTTTGTAGCCATTTCTCCACCCATATACATATCATCCCACAGCTCTATTATCCATAATATACCCATCACCATAATGTGTTAGATAGAATCAAACATCTTGATGAAGTCGAGAAAGGACCACAGCTTATTGGTCTGGAAAATACCCATCTACCTTCATTATGACCCATTGTACAACTACATCAGGCTAGTTTGACAGGATCTGTTAGGTATGAACATATTGGTAGTGTGATGATGTGAGGTATTGGCAGTTATACAGCAGAAGTAGGGCAGTGGATGTGTAACATATGCCAGCACAGCTAGCTGGAATTTTGCAAAGAATTATATGTAATTTCTATATCAAACTGATTTGTACAGATGCTGGTGTTGAAAAATGTATTTGTAAAGCTGCTTGTGTAAAACATGTACCCACAGTGGGTCCTGGCTGTACTATAACTGATTAAATATATTTGTTTTAACACAGGATACTGGAAGAGAAGAGATAAATCTCAGTCCAGCTAACTTTGAAAAATAGTAAGACATTAAATTACTTAATTTAGGCCATAACGATTGTATCTTACAGTTCTAACTGCAGTCAGAGATGAAATGTCTGTGCCAGGGAATGATTTATTAGTTCCTGTAGGAAGAGTTGAAGTGTTTTATTGTGTGTTTTATAACTTCCAGAAGCTGCACCAGATCTTAGCAAAGCTCTATGTGTCTGCATTATTGACATATATGTGTGAGATTCTGGGTCAGTTGCTAGGAAATGGGATAGCATGGGATCCAGAAGTTAGATGACCAGATGTATGTGATATCATTTTGTAATCCATCACTGAAATTATGTTTTTTAATACTACATGAGACTTCAGTCTCAGAGCACTCTGTTTGTGAAACCAGACAAAGACTGAAGACCACTCACCTATTTCATCTTGCCTTACTCTAGTAAGTGACCAGGGAAATGCAATTCTTTAGATCAGTCAGGAAAATATAGTGAAATTAGTTAAGTACTGTTTTTTTCTGCATCTGTGTGAATCTATTCATCTGTGTTATTTTAATATTTCCTGTGACTGAAACTCTGGTGTTTATTGTAAATATATATTTAGTATTTTTCATGTTCTTTATTATTTATTATTAAATATATTTAAACTTTTCATTGTGGTTGGTCCTTTACAGAATATTTTAACCTTTGGGAGTACTCATATCTATTTGGTGACTCTGTGGCCACTAGTGAAAGCCTTACTGCATTTGTCAAAGCACTACCATTTGTACTAATGTTAAGTTCACTCCGCACCCTTGTAAGAGCATTAGAGTAGCTGGCTTTGGAGTGTCTGTTGGCAGTAACTATCTTATAGACTGGGCCAAAGCTGCACAGCTAGTAAATCTGTGCCAGCCTGTCCCAGGTGTGTGTGTGAAAATCAAATATCAAAGAGTGTGTACGTCAGCTGTTTGGAGCAGGAACATGAAGCACTGGTTTCACAGAGAGGGTTCTGGAGGACTTGGCTTGGACACTTGGCTGAGGACTCATCTCTATAGCTGTTCCAGTGGGGAGTCTTACTGGGGACCTGAAAGGAGACAGAGAGAGAAATCCAGACCCCAGACTGAGTGTGTTCCCTGTATGATCTTAAGGGGAAGTTGTGCTTGATGCAGAGAGCTGCATCTGGAAATGCTGTAGTTTTCTATTTTTGTTCCAAGTGAACGTCCCTCTCCAGTGTCAGTGGTGAGAATTCAGGCTCCTTGATTACTGGCCCAGAGAGGGGATGTCACATATTGGTGAGCAATGATGTTGATATTAATTGAATTTCTGTAGCCTGTAGGCAGTTATCATTGAAGGTGTGTATTCTCAGAAGCCACAAGGTAAACATTCAGAGTGTTACTATCACAACAGTTGTATTTATTTTTTGTTAGCTTAGTTTAGTCAGGGAAAGCAGGCAAAGATGTCAGCAGATTATTATGTCAAGCTGACAAAGAACCATTTGGCCAAGGTGTGTGAAGCCAAAGGACTGGTGCATGCCACTATGACTAAATAGGCAATTATTTCAGCCTTAGTTGTAGCTCAGACCAGCAACCAGGAGGATAATCAGTCTGGTGATGGGAATTTGCAGTCCTCCGAAACAGGACAGTTCACCTTTCCCTAGGAGGACTTAAAAATCTGTCTGGAGTTAAACAGACTTGAACTAGAGGCCAAACATTTGGAATTAGAATCAGCAGAGGGAATGCAGTGTTTGGAGGCTAAAGAAAAGGAGAAACAGATGGATTAAAATCACTAGAGAAACTGCAGCATTTGAAGGCTGAAGAAAATGAGAAACAGCATCAAAATGACAGGGAGATACTGACTCTTCACCAGGACCATAGAGGTAATGGAGAAGGGAAGAACCAAACCCCAGAAGCAATAAAGGTCAGTAAATTTCTTTCACAATTTACAGAGGGTGATAATTGCAATAGTTTTACTCATATATTTGAAAGGGTATGCAAACAGTATAATGATGACCAAGGGTTCCGGGTATGGTTCCTGACCCCCTTACTCCATGGTAAAGTTGTAACTGCTGTGTCTAAATTGTCTGATACTGATTGTTTAAACTATAACAAAGTAAAGCAATGTTTACTGCAATGTTTTAAGTTAATACCTGAAGTTTACAGAAAAAAAGTTTTGTGAACATAGACTCAAGGCAGATGAAAATGTGTGTGATTATATTGCTGACTTAAGCACTTATTTTCGTAGGTGGATGAGTGGGTGGGTGGGTGTCAGGTCACCACCTTTGAAGGGCTGGCAGACATTTTGGTGAGGGAACAAGCCCTTATCACTTTACCTGAGGACATGATAATCTGATTGGCAGACCTAGAATGTAGCTCTACAGATCAGTTGGAAAAAAAGGGATCTCTACTTAGCAAGCAGGGCATCACTGCACAGGGAAGGCGATACCCACTGCTGCACATGGATATAACAGAACACATGGTGGGAAGCCTAAACCACCCCCATCAGAGTCCACCAGTCACAGGAGAAGCATGGCCAGGATAAAGGGTTAAATGTTTTAAATGACCATATAGATGTCCATGGAAGCAAGGTGGGGAACAAAAGGTGAGGGAGCCAACAGGTGGGAAAAACAGTATGCCAGTGGTAAGTTGTCTGGAGGCAACAAGGGTACAAAACTACCACCAGAGGTTATATCCAATCTTAGTGGAAGGAAAACAGGCCAACACTAAGAGAGACACAGCCTTTGATATAACTATTGTGAAGCCTGCAGTGGTTAAAAAGAAGAAGTACTTTCTTGGGCAGTCCACTCCAGTCAGAGTTTTAGGAGGGAACCCATTCCAAATGTCTTTGGCCAGTGTTCACCTTGACTGGGAGGGTGAAAAGGGAAGCAAGTAAGTAAGTGTGTTTTAGGATATCCCTGCAGATGTCTTGATAGGGAATGATTTTGATAATGCAGTACCTTGTATGCCTACAGTTGCATGCAGTCAGGCTCGGATACAGACATGTAGGACCCAGACAGACCCCCATACCTGAAGCCAGGGCTTGTGAAGTGGTTATTTCAGAGAGGGAGCTACCCTGTAGCATGGAGCCTGAAGGTGAGCCACAGCTCCTGGTAGGAACTGATGTTCCCTTGAACAGAGTGACTGCAAGGGCAGAGGTGAGTGGTAGTACACCAGCTGACAGCAAGGCACCGCTCTCAGGCGATACCAGACTTCTTGTGAAAGTGGAGCTGGGAAGGGTCCATAAGACTGACTTGAAACTGGCTCAGCTCTCAGACCCTACACTATGAGGCTTGAGGAAGGTAGCTAGGGAGGCACCTGATTCTCAAGGAAAAGGGGATTCAGTATACTAGAACAAAGAGTTACTGTATACAGGGTAGACTTCTGATAGAGGGCTAGAGGATGATGTAATACAGCAGTTGGTAGTGCCTAGAGCCTACTGTCTGGCGCTTTTAGCCATAGCCCATGACATTCCTTTTGTGGGTCATTGGGGCATGAAGCATATCAAGAGACATATTATGCAGAACGTTTATTGGCCTGGGATTGCAAGGGATGTAACAGGGTACTGCAGGATCTGTGAGCAGTGCCTAAAAGTAGCCAAGGCAGGTGGCAAGGTTAAGACTCCTTTGATGCCTTTGCTTGTGAATAAAAAGCCATTTCAGAGGGTAGCTATGGATATTGTGGGGTCTCTGTGTACCCCAAGCCCACAGGAAAGAAGTATATCCTGGTAGTAGTAGATTATGCTACTAGATACACTGAGGTAGTGGCTCTGTCCTCCATCGAGGCAGAAAAAGTGGCAAAAGCTTTAGGTCCATAAGTAGGTACTAGGCTATTGGCCCTAGGGCCTATACAAGCCGAGCCAAAATGGTACCCTGGCTTTCACCACCCAAGAAAATTATTTTCCTGTGCCCCTGTCAAGCAGAGCCACAGAAGTGATCCCCGGAGTGAATTTCCTATTACCTATCCAATCATCAAGATTTTTCTTGAAGAGTGCTAATGAGGAGTTCTGTTTGACATAGATAGGTAGTCTGTTCCAGAGTATGAGAAGTCTCTGGGACAGGAATCTATCCCTCCAGCATGTTCTGTTTATTGTGGTGACAAGGTTTAGGTCCCTAGAGCATGTAGCTTGGAGGGATTGGGATTTCTTTAAGTGAATCATGTCCAACAGCTCTGGGTTTGACATAGCTTTGTTTGTTAGGCAGAGATCACCTCTGAGTAGGCGATATGCGACGGAGTAAAGCTGGAGTTTTTTTAGATGGTCTGCATAGGGCATCTGTTTGAGGCCAGTAATCCTCTTTGTGAGGTATTTCTGCGGCCTTTCCAGTTGTTGGAGATGTCATGTGAGGTACATACCAAAAGGGGTGTTGTACTCTATAATGGGTCTAATGAGTGATGAGTAGAGGGGAACAATGACCTCTTTTTTTCTGGATGAGAAACCTTTTGTGATGAGGTGTGCCACATAGAAGGATTTCCTGACCACTGTGGCAATGTTTTTATCAAAGGATAGACTACTGTCCACCTGTGTCCCAAGGTCTCTTATCACACTTTCAGTGTTAAATAGACTACCACCTATGTGGTAGTTCATGGGTACAGAGTTTTTACCAAAGGGGATGACAATGCACTTTTTGGCATTGAGCTTGAGGCCATGGCTTGGACACCAGACATCCGTCCCAGTGAGGCCCTTTTGTAGGATGTCCACATCATTAGGAGTTTCAGTTATGGCTCCTAGTTTTTAGTCATCTGTGAACTTAGTTAGCCAAAGACCTTCTGTGTTAGCCTGCACTTCAGAGAAGTAGATACCAAACAGGAGAGGACCCAGGACTGAACCCTGAGATACTCCACTTGTCACTGGTCTGAAGTCTGATTTGGAGTCTGCTACTTTCACAGTGTGGGTTCTGTCAGTGAGCCAGTTGGCAACCCATCTTGTGACATAGGGATTTATACCTAGTTTGGTGAGTTTATCTATAATTCCAGAGTGGGGGGTGGTGTGGAACGCCTTGGCGAGATCTAGATAGGCTGTGTGAACCACCTTACCCTCATCTATGACTTTGGTGACTGCTTCAAAGAATTCTATCAGGTTTAGGAGACATGATCTGCCTTTTACAAACCCAAACTGTGTGGGGTCCAGAGTTTGGAGATCTCCATTGTCTTTGTTTATGAGTTCCATGATGATACGTTCCATGGCCTTGCAGACCATCTTTGTTAGAGATTTTCAGCAGGGTAGGATTATTGAGAGAAATACTGACTGACAGAGGTTCCAATTTCATGTCAGTCATGCTGGCATGTCTGTGGGGGCACTGTGTGGTGAAGTACCTAAAGACCACTCCTACCATCCCCAGATTAATGGTCTTGTGGAGAGGTTAAACTCTACATTAAAGACCATGCTATGGTCATTTGTAGACCAGTTTAAGAGAGAGTGGGACAAATATTTGCCCCATCTGCTGTTTGCATACAGACAGGTACCCCAGGAATCCACAGGTTTTTCACCCTTTGAGTTTCTGTATGGGCATAGGGTCAGAGGGCCTTTAGATTTGATTTTTGATAAGTGGGTGGATGAGTGTGAATCCCACAAGGAGTCTGTTGTGGCATATGTCCTAAACTTCAGAACGAGGCTTAAGGAGCTCATGGTTTGGCCCAGGAGAACCTGGCAGGAGCCCAACAGCTGAAAAAGGTCTGGTTTGACAGAACTGCTCAAGCAAGAGAGTATGCTGTGGGACAACAGGTTATGGTTCTCATTCCTGTCAGACACAATAAGCTGCAGATAGCATGGGAGGGACCCTTCAAAATGGTAAGTAATTTCAGTGATATTAACTATATAGTAGAACTGCTAGGCAGGAGGCAGGGTCATAAATTGTACCATGTTAACATTATGAAACCTTACCATGATAGGGATGTCCTTGTGCTATTTGCAGTAGGTAGCAGAAGGAGTCTGAGAGAGATCTATACCTACATTGAGCCAGCCATCAAAATGCCAAGTTACTAAGGTGGAGCCTAGGGTTGCAGACATATGACATGACAGGGCAGCACTTTAGTGGGGTCAGCAATGCCAATGCATAAGAGTTCTCAAGACAGGGGCTAGGGTAATGTATTCCCATACAGACCCATTCCTCTCAAGCAACATTTCTCCAAGGGTCACTTGAAAAACTATCTTGAATCTTCAAAGGGAGGAGAGATGTGATGATGTGGAGTATTGCCACCTATGCCAGGAGAAGTAGTGCAATGGATGTGTAACATATGCTAACACAGCTTGCTGGAATTTTGTAAAGAATTATATGTCATTTGTATATCAAACTGATTTGTACAGATGCGTGTGTAGAAAAATGTATTTGTAAAGCTGCTTGTGTTAAAAATGTACACACAGTGGGTCCTGACTGTTTTGTAACTGATTAAATGCATATGTTTTAACAGAGGCTGCTGGAAGAGAAGTTGCTAATCTCTGTCCAGCTAACTTCAAAAAATAGTAAGAAATTAAATTACTTAATTTAAGCCATTAAGATTGTATCTTACAATTCTGACTGCAGCCAGAGACAAAATGTCTGAGCCAGAGAATGGAAGTGTTTTATTGTTTTATAACCTCCAGAAGCTGCAACAGAGTTTAGCAAAGCTCTATTTGTGTATTATTGACACATATGTGTGTGAAAATCTAGGTCAGTTGCAAGGAAGTGGATTGCATGGGAACCAGAAGTCAGATGACCAAATGTATGTGATGTCATTCTGTAATCCATCACTGAAATGATGTTTTTTTTTAATACTAGATGGGACTGAAGTCTCAGAGCACTCTGTTTTTGACACCAGACAAAGAAGCAAGACCACTCACCTACTTCATCTTGCCTTGCTCTAGTAAGTCACCAGGAAATAGTAATTCTTTAGATGAGTCAGGAAAATATAGTGAGATTAGTTAAGTACTGTTTTTCTGTATCTGTGTGTATCTATTCATCTGTGGTATTTTAATATTTCCTGTGAAAGAAATTCTTGTCTTTATTGTAAATAGATATTTAGTATTTTCATGTTATTTTATTATTTATTATTAAATATATTTAAACTTTTCATTGTAGCTGGTCCTTTAGAGAATACTGTAACCTTTGAAATTATTCATATCTATTTGTTGACTATGTGGCCACTCCTGAAAGCCTTACTGCATTGTTCAAAACATTACCATTTATACCAATATTAATTTCACTTAGTATAATCGGGTACCCTTGTAACAGCCTTAGCATAGATGGCTTTGGCGAGTCTGGTGGCAGTAACTACCTTATAGTCTGGGCAGAAGAGGGCATAGCTAGTAAATCAGTGCCAGCCTTTCCCAGGTGTGTGTGTGTGTGTGTGTGTGTGTGTGTGTGTGTGTGTGTGTGTGTGTGTGTGTGTGTGTGTGTGTGTGTGTGTGAGCTGTTTGGAGCAGGGACACGAAGCACTGGTTGCACAGAGAGGGTGCTGGAGGACTTGGCATGGACACTCGGCTAAGGACTCAGCTCTATAGTTGTCCCAATGGACAGCCTTATTGGGGACCTGGAGGGAGACAGAGAGAGAACTCCAGACCCTGGACTGAGCATGTTCCCTGTGTGCTCTTAAGGGAAATTGTGCTTGATGCAGAGAACTGCATCTGGAAATACTGTGCGTATCTATTTTTGTTCCAAGTGAACATCCTTCTCCAGTGTCAATGGTGAGGATTCAGGCTCCTTGATTACTGGCCCAGAGAGGGGATGTCACAGGCTGTTATATCTTAAATTATTTACAGTAGCATATCTAGATTAAGGCAAAACAGACAGTCATCCCAGATGCAAAGTCTTAGGGGCACAATCAGCTGTTTCAGATTGATCTTCTGTGCATACCAACATTTAGAAGTAAATGCTGATATTGCAGTCATTGCTTTTGCAGTCAAAACGTAGTACTATACTGCTCCATGTGTAGTAAAAACTGTAGCAAACTGCTTGCTACAAATTTAGCAAGCAGTTTGCTGCAGTTCAATAGAGTAAAATATTTTTTTTTTCTCTCCACATTAGAAGAAGAACTTTCTGTTTTGAGAGGAGTGCTAGATTTGGGACAGCACCAGGTGCAACGTTAGCTAGGTAACTGGCTTCACTAATTCACCAAGTGTTGGATTGTTCACCCACTAATAGATAACGTGAGCTGGGATTAGACCATCGTGAGACGGGTTCGTTTTACCCTATTGATGATGTGTTGTTGTGATAGTAACCTGCTCAGTACTAGAGGAACCACTGGTTCAGACATTTGGCGTATGTGCTTGGCTGAGGAGCCAATGGTGCAAAGCTACCATTTGTGGGATTACAACTGAACACCTCTAAGTCAGAATCCAGCCTAAACATAACAATACTGCAGAGTTGCGGATCTAAAGTTGGCCAAAGATAGCCGGCCACAAGGTCAGGGAGGAACACCGCTCATCACTGGTTGGAGCATGGATGGAAGGGGGCTATCTCTCTCCAGCAGTGCACCATAAGTTCGTGGGGAACTGGATGCTAAATCATTCATAGATGACCTAATTCTGAATCACACAATATTCAAGTGTGGATAGGGAGGAACGCTGCTCATCACTTGGTAGGCACATGGACGGAAGGGGGCTATCTCTCTCCAGCAGTGCACCATTTGTTCGTGGGGAACTGAGTGCTAAATCATTCATAGATGACCTAATTCTGAATCACACAATATTCAAGTGTGGATAGAGGGAATCAAATCCAGGACTACAAGATGATACTTGCTACCAGTTTGTAACCTTAACCATCTACTTTATTGCAAAACCGATACGACAATTTTAAATTATCATAAATCCAGAAAACTGTGAGCTTCCTACCATACATATATGATAGTAGTTTTTTAATGGCCATGCAACTCCAATACCTTCTTTCATAATTCTATTTTGTTGCTTTAACATATACAGGTCTAAGAAAGTGGTACACACTACCAGATCCTAATCTCCCTTTATAGTAGCTTGATTAAATATATTTCCCAGACCATTGTAAGAAGCATCTACCTGTGTCACATATTCTTGAATGTACTTATGGTTGACCAATACAGTGGGCTAACTCAAGGCCCCTTTAAGTCTCTGGAAAGGCTAATCACAAGAGAGTCCAAAGCAACTTGTCCAATTATCTTACTAATTTGGACTATGAGAAAGTGGAAACTGTTCTGCAATGAGGTACAAATGCCCTGCTGTCCTAAGGAATACCTTTATTACCACTCTGTTAGATGGAAGGATAGGCTATGACTTGATAGACTTCTACTTGGTTCTGGCTGGATACTGACACTACCTGCCCAGTACCTAGTGTAACATACTCTTTTCATTAACAGACACTTCCTAGCTGTACCTGTTAAAGATACCTAGCACCTTCCAGTATGTTGAAAGTGTTCCTGCCAAATCGAGATGTAGATGGTAATACCATCTATGCCACTGAAAGCAGAGTTTCCAGCCTCTAGATGCTTGCTCAGGAATCACACCTCTATCACCAGACTCCACATCCTCAGACAATGCACTAAAGCATTCAGTTAGCTCTTGCTGCTGCATTTTTGCACTTTTCCTAATAATTCATCACGCCTCTAGCTATCTCCCCTAGGTTTTATTCTTGTCTTAACCTCTAAAATTAGCCCCTACTCCCATTTTATACTCATTCCCCAGATTTTCTTTCCCAAAATTCAACATTGCATATTACAGGATATATTGTATTTGCTATCCCTCCATCTATGCTACTGTCTTATCCAGCTGCTTTTTTGAAAATTAACTGACCCATCCTACCTCCACTGGTGAACTGTAGATATTTATTTATTTGCTTGTCTGTTTATTTGTCCATGTTAAATGGAATGGGCTGACTGAGCTTGTCAAAAAGACCGTCATACATACTTCTCAAGCACTTAGCATAAGAAATCTGGACAAAAGGACAAAAATAAAGGGAGCAAAGGGCTGAAATAGGGAGCGATTTAACTATTGCTCTTACAAAGTTGGTAGAAAAACAGGTTTTGTGATAGCATGATGCAGAGGACAGGAAGAAATGGAAACTGATGATCCGCTGTGGTGACCCCTAAAGGGAACAGCCGAAAGAAGATGATGATGATGATGATGATGATGTGAAGTCTGAACCTCAATTGTGTGTCATTATTTAGTGACTTCAACCTCACTGACTTTCCACAAAACCACAAATTTTATGAGAAACAGACCAAATTATGAGGCAAAAATCTGGAGAGTTGAGAGGTATGCATTCATATAATCCAATTACAGTAACAAAACCTGATCTCTCTGTTGCTTCTAGAATTATCTGTAACTGCTAATAATTTTACTAAATTAATGGTTGAATAGACTAAGTATTCCCTGAGGCTCATCAACCTACTCCAGAGATGATGCTCTAATGTATGCGTATTTAAGATCCTTAACTATTTATAGAACCTGATATTAACATTATTTTAGGAACTATCCAAGGTAGAGATGAGTTCTTGATATATCTTCAAATTCAATATCTCACACTGCAACTCTCAAATGGTCTTCTTAAATTTCTCAGGGAATGCAAACTTGAGTATCAAGAACTACTGTGGCAATTGTTACTAAATGTTAGTGAACATCCAGGCTTAAATGATGTTTCCCTCAACAGTCTATAAAAATTACATGCCACTATGTTATAAGGATGTGATTCAGACAATATGTGTTCTTAATGAATTTTCAAGCATCTTATAACTGTATACTTTATAAATGTATATGTCACATTTCTTACAAATGTTTTGTAGATCAGATGGTTATTCAATGGTTAATTAAGTTAATTATTTAATTGCTGGGTCATGATTGGATAATATTTTAATTGATTTATATATAAATGGGGGGGGTTTACTTGTGCAGAAAACAGTGAGCTTCCTACCATACATCCTTAGGGATGAAAGTGCTTAACTGTTATTGCAGCTTAGAGTTTTTAGTATTAAGTAACTTGTCTCTAACAAGTGGGTGTGTCAATCAGCCTTTTTTGGTTTTGGTATTCATATGATTGATTTGTCTCTTTTTATTTGGTTAAATTTCTCAGATACCTAAGAAGAAGTAATTCTTATTCATATCACATTGTCTGCCTCTGAACATCACACCAAAGTCATGTAATACCTCAACTTTTTTTCTACCTGTGTGGGTAATAACTGATCTAAAACTGATATAGCATACAAAGAGGTCATAGACTTATACCCATTAACAAGGTGTATGACAGGATCCCATCTGTCTGCCTCTGAGTTACTGCACCTCTGACTCCTAAAATATAGTTTGAAAATATAGTTAATACCCCTCACCTTTCACAAAGTTATGAAAGAACCTGTCAGACAAATACAATTGCCATTCCATTTGTCCAACTGTATACATTCGGGTACATAGGTAAGTACTGGTCTAGCTGCCCTTGAGGGACATTTTAAGCCTAGTCAAGTTCTCTGTTTGTGCCCAAAACAACCTATCCCATTTGGTTAGGGACCAGTCTTGCTCATACCATGGTCAATAATTATATATAATCCCTAAATAGAATAACTGGGATCATGCCATATGCAGTTTGAGGGGACAAATGCATAGGGTAAAGTATTTAGAAGTTGTCTCTATCCATTAGTGGCACAGTAGGCAGTCCTGGGAGAAATTTTCATTTCCCATCTATAGATCCAAGTTGTACCTGAATATGGACAGGGATGAACTTTGTTTTAGGAGGATACAGAGTCTGCTCTACAGTAGTGGTATCTTCTGCGGGATATGCCTGCCTTTCCAAACAATTCTGCTGATGTTGCAGAAGAGGTTTATATCCCTAGGCCAAGCATTTCTGATGCCATTTGACTTACTGACATGCAGTAAATCAAACAGTATTGGGTTGGAGGATGCCTTGCGTGCCAGACACACTTCTCCTCTTAGCAATCTATAGGTTACTGAGTATAGTGACAGGGCTTTGAGTCAGTCCATGTACGACATGTTGTTTAGGCATTGTATCCTTTTACTAAGGTACCTCTGTGGGCATTCCAGTTATTGCATGTGTCTAGACAGATACGTGCAAAAGGGGGCATTATATTCAATAACTGGTGTAATGAGGGTTAAGTAAACAGGAACAGTAACATCCCTACCTAGACACAATCTCTTTGTTTATAAGCTGTGCAACATAGAAGGACTTCTTACAACAATGGGCACATATTGGTCAAACATTAGGTCATTATCCACATAAGTTCTCAAATCACAAAGAACTGGTCAACTCTCAGGAGTGTGTTGTTAATATTGTAATTTCTTGAGATAGAATGACATCCCAAAGGATACAATAGTGCATTTTTGGCATTTAGTTTCATTCAATGATTTTGGCACCAGTTATTTATTTCAGGAAGGCGAAGTAATTTGGGGATTCAGTGACTAGTCCTAGCTTGCAGTCATCTGCAGACTTATTCAGACAGAGCCCCTTTGGTATTTACTTTTACTTCAGAAAATTAGATGCCAAATAGGAGAGGTCCATACCTCTCAACCTCTTAGGATAAGAAATCTGGACAAAGCATAAAATAATGGGGGACAAAGGCCCAAAAATAGGGGCAGATTTTAAATATTGCTCTTATACTTGGAAAGTTACTAGAATAGCAGCATTTGTCTTAGTATGCATTTTCTGCAGGAAATGATTTCTGAAACTCAAATGTATGCCATTATTTAGTTATTTCAATCTTCAGTGATTTGCCAGAAAACCACAAATTTTATGAGGAATAGGCCAAAAATATGAAGAATAAATCTGGCCATTCTACAAAAATCTGTAGTGTTGAGAGGTATGTAGACGTCCCAGCACAGAATCCAGGTGGATTCCACTGGTGACTGGTCTCTTTGTGGACATAACTTCGCCTACTTTGACTTCCAGGTTTTATTCCCTGTAGTCATACCAGGATTTCTGTCACTGTGGGGCTTAGTTTTCCTCCACCAGTCCAATAAACTTCATGAAGTTTAGAATATGCTATACAGCAATCTTTCCATTTTAATATGTTTCACCCCCTACTCATGAACTAAATCAGGTGCCCCCTCACTTTATGATCATATAATAGCTTAACTAATGAAACTCTAGCAGACATGAAGTACATTCATTTCTGTGAAAAAATGATGCAGAAAATTGTCTCATTACCTAAATTGCTCTGAAAGTCCCTCAGTATGAACTTAAGGGGGAGCTGAACTGTTCTAGTAGATAATTTCTAGGTGTCAGGTAGTGGTTTCAATTGCTTCAGTTCAAAACCCACCCACAGAAAACTCAGCAGCAGGAAACTAACTCCCTTATCCATCATAACTTCCTGGGGAAACTCCTTCTCACTAACATTTATAACACAGCTTTTATGATCATTTCTGACTCATTTCAGAACACAGCCACCTCTGCAGGCTACCTAATATTGTGATCCACCACTACCAATATAACTTGCTTACACGTGTTTATTATGGCGTTGAATAGCAACATTTAAGCTGTGGTTACTCACTGGAATGTTTCATCAACAAAGAAGCCTTGGCTTTGTCTCCCACCTTACTTACTTTTGGCATTGCTTAGAGATTTAGCAGTATCTTCCACAACTGACTGAAAAGGGAATATTGTTGGTTAAGTCCAGAAGTATGTTGTCTTACTCTCTTAAGGCTGACATATGTTGAATGACTTTTTTCCCTCTAGCACCAGTTTAGACGTCCACTCCTCGTACAACACATTCTCTTGTATACCAACTAATTTTTCTCTTGAGGATCAGAAATTATCCCTGGCTTGCTCTATGAATCCCTGTAATGTAGATTTGTCAGATGTGCCTGAACCAACTCTCCTCCTAAAGAAGACTTGATCCCCTCTGTTACCTAAATCTTGGAGTCTTGTTCAATGCTGCTCTCACTAGACGCATAGATATTAGTTGTGAAACCCTAGTCCTAACCTTATCACACTGTCTCCATGCTTGTAACAAGTAACTGCATATATGCAAATTATGTCATCAAAGCCATCCTCTGTCATTATGTCATCAAAGCCATCCTCTCTCTCAGAACATCTGCAGGGATATGTTTGAATGCTGCTACTCTTTTGTTTCTCTATCATTTCACACAGGACAGTTCTAGAAAGTGTTACTATAACAATGTACTGCCCATTTCCTTTCTTTAGTGGCCTGCCTTAATAAAGAGGCACTGTTCTATAATAATTGCAGGCCTGACAATAGACACGTCCAATTCAGTGAATCTTTTCCAAGTTGTTTCCTTTCTACCAAAGATAAATGTAAAAACGTTGCCCATTTCCACTTGTGTTAAAAGAGCTTATCATCATAAAAAGAGAACACCTGTCTTTACCATTAACTGTCACCAACAGAATTTATCCACAAGTCCACAAAACAATATTCATCCCCAAATCCACTAGGATTTGTCACCTGTCCAGTTTTGAGGATAAAGGTAATCCTCACTTATTTACTCCACACCTTGATTTTTTTATTGAACAATGATCACTCTAAACTGTGGAACTTGTTTGATGCTCTGGACTGATCTACACATTCCCTTTTATCTCTATGCAACTTCCGTAGAGGTCCTTTGTGTAATTGTGCTGAGCTAGGTATGAGGAGAGCAGACTTCATCCTAAACTCTTCAGCAACAGGGCAACCTACTCTATAAAGCATACCTTCATATCCTTAACAGCCTCATGTACTAGACTGAGTACCTATTCTTTCTTTCATTATGAGGTCTTCCAGTAACTCACACAAAAAAGGATAAGCCCCACTTACCCACATACCATAATAAGTGAGGAATTCTCCTGCTACGTCACCATAACATCCTTCTCAACTATGTTAAAATAAATGTTGCCTTTTTCACCCTGGTCAGAGTGCTGTGACATTTCTCACGGGCACTAAACCAAACCTAATTATCAATGATACCATCCTTAAGGACATTTCAAAAGCAGATATAGTACCCTGAAAACTCAAGTTGCATCCATCATCTGGGGCCATACATTCTGCCTTGCTGCAGCCTGATGGTGAGGTGTTTATTGCCCTCTACAGAACTTTACACAACTACATCAATAAACATATCCTCATTGAGTACAAATATAGTGGAAAGTTCTGTAATATTTCTAAATAGTGGAAATGGAGAAATTATAAAATAAAAAAATGCCTAAAAAACAAAAGAACGTGCAAATCCTTCAAACACTACCAAACCCAATGCAAGAAGGATATGGTCAATTTTATCCTAAAGAAGCACACTAAAATAATGAAAATAAACATTCAAGATAAAATTTGACATCAGCTTGCATGACGATAAAAAGGCCTTCTACGAATACATCTGTAAAATAAGGGGAAAGAGTACAAATGCAGTGTACTATATCAAAATGCCATTACCAAACCAGAGCCAGTAGCTATAGCTAACACAACAGCATATACACTTGGAAAGGGAAAAGAAAACTCCATCCACAATTCATCCTTATAACATAATCCCATGGGTAATTACATCTGAAATTACTCAAATCAGTAATCTCAAAAGGGTAACATACATCATTAATACATCTTGAAATATGTTACTGAAAATGTTCTTATTTTAAGTTCACATTTTATATATTAATATGATCATTCAATATTGGATGGAAACTTGCATTAAATGTAATTTGCCATCCAAGCTCCACATCTAAAGACCATGCACAGCTGATCAATCACTACAAATTCAAACTTCTAGAAATGTTTATGTACTGTACTGTGCTTCACTAATGCATTTAAACAGTTTTATTTCTTATAACCAAATTGTTTTTAGAAATCCTTTCTGAAGATGTCCTCACAATTTTCCATATGTAAAATGTTTCATGTGCTGAACATCTGGTTAAAAAAAACACATTTTCAGAATTGCAGCTGGATAAATTATTATCTCTAAAAATATAAGGACCATTAACCACATGAAAATAAGATGAAGAGAAAATGTACTTACATAGTTTACAATTAAAGGCCCCTTGAAAATGAGGAAATGCATACTCCAATAAACCCTTTAAATTATAACCTATTTTTGTTACAAACCTAGGATAATCTTCCACTACTTTTTAAGTTCAAAAATTACCCCACAAAGTATTCCAGTGGTTCCTATCAATTGGCATGACAGCTGGAAAAATCAACTGAGTGGGTCAAAAGAAAGCTGATGTTAAAGTCTGTACTATTTCTTCAAACCAACATTAAAGAATTCATCCAGTCTTAAAATATGTGTACATTTAGCACCTCTTTTTTAGAAATTTTGTCACAAATAGTATACATAATATTTACTGAGTATCCTCTGCTGATAAATAATTACACATAATCTCCTTTTCAATAGCAAAGCCAGTTCCCTTTGTAGTCAGCCTGCTTAACCTTACAGATTGACGTTTTACAATATTTCTATTTATGTGTATAGGGTGGCTACCTGAAAGTGCAGCTATGAATTCACAAATGTTTCTTTCTGTGTATGTTTGATTCAAATCTAGTAAAATTGTGATTCCTATAGACAAAAATATCACAATATGGAATACCATCAGTGCAAATATAGTATGTAAATGTAAGAAAGTCATAATCTCTACTTAAATGACATAAAGCAATTCCAACTCCGTTGGACTACCATTCCATAGTAAACAAATCTCAATAAAATGCCTATAAAACAACACATTATTAAATAATTTGAGTTTATATAAAACTCAGTCTTTACATTGTCCTCAAACTAAGTTGACAAACACAGGAGCCATTGCTGCTTCTATTGAAACTCCTAAAATTTGTTGAAAAAATAGTTAAAAATGAAAAAATAAGTATTTTCCAGGACCAATTCTAAAAGGGAACATAAAAAAATAATGTTGCCATCGTTTAATCTAGACATTGTGTCTAAAACAGCTCGGAATATGCCAATACCAACATCCTGTGGAACACAAATGTATAAATAGGCACAATCCTGGGGATTCATGAAAGAGCCTAGTGCAAGCTGTGCTGCTCCCTTTAAAAAGGAGCTTCTCCCATGATACAGGGTATTGTGATTCAGAGACATGTTAGCTGGTATGAAGAAAGACTGCATTATCAGCTAATCTGCATTTATTTGAATCTCAGTTACTACTGCAAAGTGCAGATCTTTGCTGATCTACATGCCACAGTAGTTAATTGCTGCTCATGTAGGTATGGGCATTCCCCCATTCCCCCTCAGTCACTCACCCACACACATTCAAACACACACACACACACCACAGCCCCAATATCTGTCCCTCACTTGTATACTCTCCTCCTGTCTAGTGTTTCCTCAAACCCTGACCCCCAATGTAGTTCAAGTGCCATTAAGGCACAAGACTTTAGAGTACTCCCAGGTGGATAGCATTTCCCTTCACCCCAATACCCATAATAGTTTAAGTCCTGGTATAGCACCATTGTAATTTCCCTGGTGGCTAGTGTGTCACTGTTCCCCCACTCCCAATCCCCATACTGCCATAAGTGCAGGTATGGCACCATTGTAGTTTCCCCTGGTGGGTAGTATTTCCCCCACCCCTGATCCATATAGAGCTGTAAGTGCCATTGTGGCATGTGAGTTTAAAGTAATCCCTACTGTCTACTGGCTCCACTACTCCTGATCCAGTACTTTCTCCATGTTCAGTGGATGAATACAACTTTTGGCCATGTTCACTACTGTGGTGTGTTGAGGCTGGCTGTACTGATCTATACAGCTAAGTAATTTCTTCAATCACTTGGTGTGTAGATGCCTTCCTAGCTGCAGTCCCAGGTGAGAGAGGACGTTACAATACATATATATATATTTCCCCAGACTGCCTCATTAACATTCAGCACACGCTCAAAGCCAGCCCACTGTGGTACAGCACATCTTCATGGTAGACCACCGTGCAGCACTATACTAGGGCCATTTCTAAATCTGAAAAGGCAACTGTGATGTATACATGCAGGTGACATGTTGTGATACCTTCGTGAATTCCCCCCATGTCAAAAGTAACAAAGTCACAGTGTTTAAGTAAATACCTACTGTAAAGAAAATCCTTCAACTTTTGTAATGAAATCCTTCGACTTGTTTAAAAAGTCCCATAAAGGAGGAATAAAAATAGTAAGGGTGGTATCCCTAGGGAAACTAACACTGATATCTTAAAAGAAATGGAAAATACCAGCAAATTGTCAAGTGGATGTCTGCAGAAATACTGACACGGGTGAGAAAATCCATCCCAGCAGTAACTGTTACATCAAGTAAAAGGATACATAACTTACTGATGATGAGTTGACTGGATTAACTGCAAAGATGACTAGTAAGAAATTGGAATGAAAGACCAGGGGAGGACTACATAGTAGAAATATTGTAAGAGAGTTCGATAGTGTAGTTCATAATAATGATGATCAAGACAACGTTAAAAAATGACAACTTGTAACATCAAATGAAGTTGGTGAGATGTTGTTGATAGGGGACTCTATACTTAAATTGTCAGTATGTGAATATAGGCATCCTGAAACAATGCTATCAGCAGGTTTATCCTTAGGTAAGTATGCTGATAAAAAGAAATGAGAAAATTGCACATATCTTAAAGAATATTATCTACAATGATGAAAATGTATGACTGAGTGATATAGAACTAATTGTTGTCCCATTGTCAAGTATAATAGTATGTGCTGTGTATATAATTCAACCCAAGTACAAGCTATTGAAACAATCCAAATGAATTTTATTGATGATTTTTATTAGCATATGGAGTATATATATATATATATATATATATATATATATATATATATATATATATATATATATGAGCTCTGTAACTATATCATACACAACAAACACCAACAATGTGGAATATGCCACAAGACTGGATATGCAGTTCAGAAACTATGAAGAAATGTTTTAAAAATCTTGAGAGTTGGATGGGTAATTTGGTATATAACACAGGCATAAGAATATCAGTATTCCTTAAGGGCCCTTGAGCCTGAGCAATGCTACTGAACTTATGAACTTATTTATCACACAAATGGCACCTCTACTTATTCCATTTATCTATTGTCACTATATTTTTTATTTTGCATTGCTAAAGTTTTACACTCATTTATTTTGGATGTAGGAATTGCATCAATTGCCTACTGAACAGGGATTTAGTTAGCTATACAGGTTTTTGTGAATGGAACCATCTCATGAGTATGGGCATGAATTCAGATAGGAAACAGATGCAGTCACTAATCTGATGCCATTTTCTGCATTTTTATGGTGCCACACTAATGGTCTAGTTGGATAAAACTCTGACTACGACCAGGGTAATTCGGGTTTGTTTAGTATTTAGAGTGCTTGACAGCATGGTGGGAGGATAGGCATGACCATTCTGTGGGGACTGGTGGATCTCAGCCAGTCTTATCCACTGATCTCAGACACTATCACCTCTGGAAGGCAGGGATGGAATCATAAGGGGAGAGCCAGTACAGGGACGATGTGAGCATAGTCCCCCAAGACAGCGATGATAGCCCTTGATGGCAACACATGTGGGACAGCAACCAGAACATACAGTGTTAGAGGGACATGGCTGATCCCCACAGTGACATAGGTGTCCATGCCACCACCCAGGAGGCTGAATTAGGGACACTCACAAAAGCAGCTTACATTGCCGTGATGTCATTTAGAGCACCAAACTTCCAAAGTTTGCCTAGATTATCTCTCTTAGGATGGTCCTCAATCTAGGCAATCTGCATAACAAGGATCATCGCATCCCTAGGGAGCAAATGGGCTTGACTTCAACTGGGAATGGCAGGATGGTCAGCAGGCACAGAGTGAAAAGAAGTTTGTGGGTTTAGGTAGCTGTGTGTAATTGTTGAAGTAGGAAAATAAGAGTAAGATTCCTGTAGACGTGCAGTTTAGTTTTGTGTTTAATTATTTAGGCTTTACTGTTACTGCTTTGTTAGGTTTAGGTGCAATTTGCTGGTAATGTCATTTTCTAACTGGCTGGTTAGCTAGTTATAGAATGATTGTATTCACTTATCTGTTTGTTCATTTATTTATTTATTCTTTCTGTATTTTTGTTTGGAGTTACTTATGTTAAAAGAGCATTTTTATTTTGGGGGGTTATGTGACTATTTTATGAGTATACCATGGGTAATTGTTTCTACAATGCTTTGACTGGACTTTAGTCATCTTGTTGTAGCATTTACCTAAAATTGGCTTAATTTACAATCATGTTTTGTCATGACCATGAATTTAGGGGGTTGTGTATATTATATACAGTATATTTGTTGTGTTTGTGACGTGCTTTTTTGTATTTGGATACACACATGTGGGTGAGGTTTGTGTTTTATTTATTTATGTCTTATTTAGTATTAGCTTTGGTTTGAGGGTTGTTTTAATTGGGATGACTATTCTAGAGTCATATATGTTGTGTATGCAGTGAATAAAGTTTCTTTTTTTTTCTTTTTTTCACCCCTTAATATAACTATGTTAATCATAAGGTTGCAGTATACGCAATGACACAGTGTTAATGGCACAAACTGCAGTGATTGTATCATGTGGGGGAGCACAGCAACAGGCTTGCAGTGTGCGTATGTGTGTGCGTGTGTGTGATGCAACTCAGTGTGTGTACATCCTGTGATGGCCTCATGCCCAATCAGGGTGTGATAACAATGTATATCTGGTGTACTCAGAAGATAATAAGTAGGTAACTTGTACAAGCTTCCTGAACTACACACACACACACACACACACACACACACACATACCCCTATTTAATTGTAAAAGAATTGAAAAATGTAAATAAATTAGTTTAATGAATTGGGGTTAAGGGAATTATATGTGTAATAGTTTTAAAAATGGTTTTACAAATTTTTAGATTAGGTAATTAATATATAAATCAGGACTGATGTGGCACTGTTAAAAACGTATATATTTGAGATCTGGCTGAGATTTGGCTGAGATCTCTCAATCATACCTCCTTCCCAGTCTTATGTATGGTTCCCAGATCCTTACTAATCTTGACTCTACCCTTCTGACCAAGCTTGAAACCTCCTATAATAAAATAGCATGTTTTGCAGCAAATCAAAACTATAAATCCCATCACTGCATCTCATTAAAACAAATGGACTGGTTAGAACTACCTCACCATCTTGTACTCTCTCAACTCTTCATTATTCACTCTGTCCTTTACTTGCCTTCTTTCTGCCCAACACTTGCTCCACTAATTTCTTATTACTCTCCCTCCAGACAACTTAGAAGCTCTAATCAAAACTTACTCCAAATTTATAAACCCAAAACTAAAACTGGATGTAAACTGCATAGCTACCACCCATTCATGTCTTGGAATAAACTACATCAAGAAGTACGGTCCCTTACCAACACAAAAGTATTCAAATCAGCATTAAAAGACCACCTCAGAAAGCATTGGCACTGCCACTGTACTCAGCCACCATAAAATATATACAAAATATCCCTCTTTCTCCCTCTTAGATCTATCATACTATTCCACTGTACATCCCTTCTCCCACTGTTATTCCACTAGCTTTTTATACTCTCAACCTCCAGTCTCTTCACATTTCAGACTTTCCTATTCACCATCCCCTGTATAGATCTAGACCCTCCTCCTAGCCCTTCTTCTCTCTGCCTCTTATTTCCCTATCCCTCTCCTCTCTATACAAATTCTTAACCCCTCCATGTCACCTACTCTCATCTTCATATCTTACTTCATTCCCTTACTTTATAAAGCCTTTATTCTAAACTATTGTTTAATCAAATTGTATTGTAGGGTGTAAATAGTCTACTTTTCTGTTGTGATTGTACTGTATAGACTGTTTTAGAGTTCTTAATTTTTTTCATTGTTTACTCTATTTGTTAGAATAAGCTGTGCTATATTAATACTTGACTGCTGTACTTTTATTTTTACTTGTACTTAATGGAGCTTTTCTCCCCGGGTCACTGCTGAAAAAGGGCACCTGCCCACCCAGTCTACCCCGGTCAACAAATGTAAAATAAATAAAATAAATAAATAAAATATTTTTTATATACTAACATATGAAAGAACTTGAGCTGATGATAACTGAAGCGTTTAGGTGTTAATGTTAATAAATCGGAACAGATAGAAGTGTATAGTTACACAATTCTATGGTCTCTAAGACTGTGCGAATGTCCTCGCATCACAGCTGGACCCGCCTTTTAAGAGTACAGTAACACCAGTTCTAGTGGTTTCTTTGGCAAAGGGCAAATAGCAAGCAGTGAAGTCCTTCCAAATATAATTTACATGTGGAGGAGAAAACATAAAAAGTTCACTTTGGTTGATCTGTTATATGTTCAAGGTGGGAGTAAGGTGTGAATGTTCTTTTCTTGGGAAAGTATTAGTTAAGCCTGCAAATAGTCTCCAGCATATAGTGACAAAAAAGGTCATAACTAGCTTAACTTCAACCATGGTTAAAAAGAATGTGTCTCTCTGAGTGGAATCCAAACAGTTTATAATAAAGCCACAAGCGTTGCTAACTGTAATGGAATCCTTAGTAAGTAAACAGCCTCGAAACGAATACTGACGCTATTTCTCCCCAAATTACCTTCACATATGCTGTGACTTTTTTTTAGTTATACTTCTGGTAGAATGTTCTACAGAATTGTATCTAAAGTAACAATATTTGTAGCAACAACTGTGTAAAAGTGTAAGAGGCGTTTGCTCACCTATTTTCTAAGAGACCGACTTACTAGTATATAAGGGAAGCCCAGTTACTACTAAATCACATTCTGGTGTCTGTGTGATATATTTTATAAAACTATAGCTGCAATATATGCTGGTAATATACCTGTGAAGTGCACCTTAATACGAAAAACGCTTTTCATTTTGAATTTTAAGAAGTCCATGTACCTGGCAGTTCCACATTGAAACAGGCTGTAACGTCTGCAGTGTCGAGAACGTTGTAACTGGTAGACGTGTTACATGATACTGACTCGTATTAAGTCATCAAACAAAACTTTCATAAGTTACACTTTTAATCACCCTTTGAGCAGTTTAGCACGTTAGTGAACAAATATGAGATTTCTGGATACACCTCTGTATTTGACACTATTGATGTAAGCCAAGAGTTTGCTTTCAAAAATCTGTGGAGCAGTGGTCTGCAGATAAAACACCAGCAGTCACAAAGGGCGAATTAAAACAAATGTATTTATGTACTTGAATCATTCATCCATTTTATCCATTCCTTTCGAAACGCAGTGCTGCTAGCATCTTAAATAAGTACTTGTATTTAGCATAAGCTATGGATGCAGGTATGGACATCAGCCTTCCCAGTCCCCATTTGTGTACATGGTGTTAGGGTGTCACATCAACAGTGACCAACTTAGAGACAGTTTTCACTCCGCCAGCTAACTGGGGGATGATCGTAACGAAATAGCGCATACTGGAATCACGCTATATGTTCAACACTTCATTATAATGGGAAGATACATCCTACTGGGCATCCAGAAAACTGGGGTAAAAACCTCTTAGGCAGTTGTTCTAGGACTGGTTTGCCCTTTTACAGCATGCTTCCTTGCGGAGTTATTTAATCACCATTGGCATTATTAGAATACAGCAAGCATATGAAGTCCAAGATAATCCCTTGTATTTAATTAGTCAGTTAGCCATTTCGTTTTATTTTGTTTTGGTTTATTTTGCCTCAATCGAAACATTTTTCTGTGATGTCCAGAAATATGAACTACAAATAATACTTCAATGTGCTCAGTTTATAGAAGCATTAATTCGTGTAAATAAACAAATCACGGTTTAATGATAAAGCTACAACTTAAAGTTCGATTAGTAAAACGATCCCCCTGTACTGATACTGACACGTAGAATCTAGTCAAACTTTTATTTTTTTTGTTAAAGTTAACAGTCACGCTGAATTCCAGAAATGTAACTGACGAAACCAGTAATATTTAATTATTAATTATTTCCTAAAGTAAAATAACAATTTGACAGGGCTTCTAAGCACCACTTTCTCAGCGGCTGACTGCAAATCTTGAAATAAAAAGATATGCAAGTAGGTACAGATATTAGTTGCTAACAGTTGGCACGTTTACCAAGTATTTTTTTTCAGGAAATATGTTTCCAGTTACCACCTCCCCCAATAACGGAATGCAGTTGAGATATAGGACCAGAGTGGCAGACAGACAAACGAAAACAGAGTTAAAAGGCATATGTTAAAATTAAAGAACAGAGCCCTGCTTGTTATCAACACTAATTGCCGCTGTGCCGAGTAGAACTAACTTATGTGGATAGCTGGTCTGTATTACCAGACATTGACTGATATGGGTAACTCTCGATGTCACTCAGTTCATCTTATTTAAGTTTCATAATTTGCCATCATAAATCGCAGGGTGTCTGACATACGCTACCAAAGAAACTGCCCCATGTTTGAAATGAAAGAAAGAGTGAGTTTCTCGGAGCCTGCTGGGGTACCGTAAGGGGCGTCGCAAACAGGAACTTTACATGCATAAAGCCTGATACTGGTGAAGGAAGTGCAAGGCACATGGAGAGGTGAAGGCACGGACTTGAACTGGTTATCTGCACTGTTTCATAACATCCACCATCAGCTATGCCTTACTAGCTGAAGTAAAATTTCTCAGAAACAAATGAAAATGTTTAGGAAACAAATGGCATAACTTGCGAGAGTTTATTTAATTGAATTACCTTGTTGTATGTTATATGGTGACAACGTGCTTTACGCATGACATAAATCTTGCTTCATCGAGGATTGTTTCTCCTTTTTCTATTTTTGCAACAGGACTTGAAGCAGGAAAACAATACTTCCTCTTCAGAGTTTAATTACAGATATCCAATAATATAGCAAGAAAAGTCCATGTTGTACTCACGGCCAGATATTGTTGCCTTCTCATCGAACATTTCATTAAAAACTATAAATACATTTCTCTAAATGTTAACCCCCTATTTAAATGCACGCGTTATTTCCAGATATTATCCAGTGATAATAAATTATTTTAGTCAAATGAGTAGTCACATATCCAAACAAGCTCTGTTCAGATTTATATTGCAATTATTATCAAACAGCTGTTGACTATTTTGATTTTACTATAACACAGTGCTTCTGAGACATAAAAAGGAGAAAAATGCAAGTAAATTCCAGTACAACGAGCATGCCTGGTTACACCCTTGATGACATCACAAATCACAGCAAGTGTTACACCTTTAATGGAATATCCCATCTTGGTGTTAAGTTACATAACTACGACAGCACCTGTAGACTGGTGGTGAGAAAAGATGACAGTAAAATACTTATTTGGCTTTACGAATATTGTATTCGTTGTTTAGCAGTTTGGTTCAGGTAAATAGGCAAACGACTTGAACAATGTAATTCCCCATGCTAATTTATGGCTCACCCCAATTCAGAGCAGTTTACAAAGGTTAAATGTTTGGTGAAAATAGTTGTTTGCATATTGAAAACAATTCTGAATAAATAGCGCGTAAGCACTTCATAGTGTCCAGTCACTGTCCATCACCAACTACTGCTGGTAGACTACACAGAAAACACATTACAGCAAATGAAGCACGAGCTGCACTTGCCCTCCCAGCCTGCACACCTTTATTAAAACACATATCAAATTAATTTCTTAGGCATTATATGGGATTTTATTGTGACATGCATTATTTTATGTCAAGTGATCCGAGTTCATTCTGTTTTATTCAAGCGTTACTTAAGTACCAAGTTATAACTTATAGTCTATATAATGACTTCTGTACTGTCCAGTGGTTTGGGCTGTTTCAGAAAAAAGGTCCAGTTCTGAGTCAATCGACAGTCAATAAAGTGATTAAATAATGAATCTGCTAAGTATAAAACAATTAAGACGAGCATATTAAAATGACCTGAACGCTGGGCAATGTTAGAAATTCCGAGAGTCTTTACTGTTTAATCGAAATAACTCAATAGCTCTTAGCTGCCTTGATGAGCTCCTGTGTTGGAAACAGCAACAGCACTACCTAACATTATTGAATTTTTATTTGATTGCAATGATCTCTGTAATTCTACTGCATATTTCCGACTCTAGACAGCATATATTGTCAACAGGGTGTACTTGACTGTGTCGTTTGCCTCCGGCTCCAGAGGTTACCCGGACCAGCCAGACTACCCATACCTATTTAACAAATAAACAAACAGCAAACAAACGAATAAATAAACAAGAAAAAATATAATGAAGCATTTCACTTCACTCGTTGAAGACCTCTTTCTTAAAGGTAATTAAGTGAATTTAAGACAAGAATATGTTTGCCTCATTCAGCAAGAGAACTGAATAAAGACTGCACCTTTCGTAGCATGGACTGACTGCATGACAAGTTGTAACAGCAATAAAAAACTTTGCTCTTCATAAGCGCGCGCACTCATACTCGCGCGCGCGGTTGTGTGTTTCTATTCTCTGTACTATGGGCTCCCCTTGCAAATTCAAGGACTGGAAGTCCGATCCTAGGAACTATATAAGTTAAAATGTGATTATGGAGAAATATATTAAACTAAGTACAGAAATGCTGTAGCTGGAAGTATTATTTTTTCTCCGAGGCACAACTATCAAGGAGTTGGTGTATGTACCAGGATATGGAGTGCAACCCCCAACTTTGTGGGAGCACTGGGAGAAAAAGAGCACGTTTCTAATGTGTAATAACGTTCGCAGTTTGTTGTTATTTCTAGTGAATCCCAGTTATTCTTTCACAGTTTCTAGACACCTACTGCCCAGTACTGAACTTCTTTACAGATGCATAGGTATAGACTTTACTTTATCTAGTATACCTGAACTTCTAATCCAGCTTCAGCTTCTGGATCACCTCTGGGCATTCTACCGCGCTTTATTACTTACGTTGTATAAAAACACAATCTTATGTTTGGTTGGAAATTAGAGCTGTGATGGCTATAGTACTATGGCCATTTGGCTATGTGGTAAGAACAAATTAATAATGTTTAATCTTGGTAAACCCTCAAAAATTCTAGTAATGCCGAGTAAAATGTGATGTGACTTAAATGCACATATATTGTTGTGTACAGGAATTACCATCCAAATCATCCAGTAAACTATGACAAATGTGGCATATTCATCAAACTCTGCAGACAAAAAATGTAACAATTAGCACGCGCGTATGTGTGTGTGTGTTAACGTTGAACACTGATCTACATGTTCCTTTTTCAGATTCAACTGGGAAGCACTGTATAAAAAGAGGTTTACTAAGACACGCACAGTAGGCAAATGGAAGCCGGGGGAATCGAACCCAAGAAAGCAAGACGAAGCTCTTTAACAGCTCATACATAACCTTAATCCCCTGCGATGCATAGATATTGTAGAAGCTATAGACATCACATAACTTACGGAATGAAAACGTAAATGTTCTCGGATTTCTTAACATCCGAGTATTAAAAAGTATAGGCTGTCTTTCAAACATCATAACGAGGTGTGTGAACAGTCTTTTTTTCAGTTACTGGATACTCAATACAGTTAAAGCTAAAAATGTTGGTGTAGTCTGAATATTCGGTTATTTAATTAAGTACCTAACGAAAAGTATATGCACATAACCGTTTAGTAAATGTAAGCTAACAGTCTTAAATTTGAGTGTAAAAACGTACTCCTGTGCCTAACTCATAGTACCAGAGATATGAATGCTTTGCAAAACGTGTTTGTAGAATGGCGTTTGATTATAAGAAGTTCAAAGGTCAAGTCCCACTGTATCTCCTATGCAATTGTACCCTCTGCGTTCATTCAGATTAAAGCCTGCATCAAATGAGTCCAAGTGAGTGTTTAACAAAACTTCATTATTCTATTATTTGCTTAATTTTCACCTCTTATATGTTCAAAGGTCCAGAGGTAAGCACTAGACTAGCTGGCATTGCGGGTTATTTTAACTCTAGCCAATTTTGTGCTGGAAACAATCAATCCCGTTTGGTTATAGACTGACCTTACACATCCAACGGTCAATAATTATATATTACCCCTGATGAGAATAAATGGGATCATACCCCAGATAATTTGAGGGGGCACATTCATGGGAAAAAGTATTTAAGAGCTGCCTCTGTCCACTGGTAGTGCAGGGGGACAGTCTTTGGGTAAAATTTCTGTTTCCCATCTATAGATCTAAGTTGCGCTTGAAAATGGGCAGGGATGAACTTTGTTTTATGTGGATAGGGAGTCTCTGTTCCATAGCAGGGGTGGTGTAAGCCACATACACTCTGGCTAGGCTTATAAATGCCCTAGGGCAGATAGCCTAGTACGAACCTATGAACCTATGAGCAGGGGTATCCTCTACGAGCTATACCTGTCCCGCCGAAACTTTCTGTTGATGTTGCAAAATTGTAGATTCTACTGTTTTTGTTTTGTTTTTCCAATAAAATCCAGTACAGACCTCTCTATTGCCCCTACCTTCAAACAGTTTTGATTTTATTATAAAAACGTTATGACTGGCTAGAATAAGAGTATCACGTGGTTGCACTTTCTTTTGCATTATCTATATGTGTTTGGAGCTGTCCAGGCAACAGTGATAGGCTATCAGCGTAACCCTTCTTATGGGATAGTTATCAATTTTTAAAGTAACTTACACTATTATTCATTTTCAGGTTATGTTTACAAGATACACCCGCTACGTGCGGGCATAATGTAACATGTACTATGTGAATTTTAAAATGCATGCCAGTGTGATAGTGTGAAAAATCAGTAGAAGACCATTTGCATCTATAATTCTTGATCTTCAGAATAAGCTAGTGCTACATCTTGATATATTTCAGTGTAAAGACTGTCATGGCTAAAAATAATAATTTAATCAGTCTACACACCAGATTAACAAATAATTAAATAAATAGTATATCAAAAGGATATTTTACTGAAGTGTGTGTGTAGTAAGGACTGATCTGAGGCTGCGCTCCACTTTAATAATTTAGGTCTTAGACTCCTCATTAAAACCTTATCTTTTGTTGTGTCTTTCGGCTTTTCCCGGTTAGGGGGTCGCCACAGCGGAACTCCGGTCCGCTAATGATTGGCAGTAGATTTTTACGTGCCAAGTTGCCCGCCCTGACGCACAACCTTCAACGAAGGCACGCCCATTCACGCATGTCTCCACACAGAAGACGCTTTAGCTGAGAATCGAAGAGGACAACGTCTTACTGTGAGGCGACAACGCTACCGCCGCACCACCACCGCAGTTCATTGAAACCTTATCTAATATTACTATTCGGAAAGTAGAATGCCAATATGCAACAACTTGTAAAATAGGTAGAAAAGTAGATGAGCGTACGAGTCTGGTTTATTTGTTCTTTTCTCTACAGAAAGTACCTGTCAGTGGAATAAAATGTGTTTGGTATATTCTTATCCTTTAGTTAAGTAACACGTATACCTCCCAGCCCACCCAGAGAGTTAATATATGCTGTTGTCGTTCGGCTTTTCCCGGTTAAGGGTCGCCAGAGCGGAACTCTGGTCCGCTAATGATTGGCAGTAGATTTTCACGAACGCCAGGGTGCCAGCTCGACGTCCAACCTGCAACGAAGGCACGCCCATTTACCAGATGTGTTTAAGCCACCACCAATATCATATCAAAGAATATAATAATCGTTTTAACACTACACCTTTCCATGTTTGTTTTATTTGCTGGAAGAGATAAGCAGTACTTCCAAACCAACAGAAAGAACTTCAGGACAAAACACCTGACCACCCTGGCTGCTGCTGTACTGAAAACACTAATCTGATACACATCTATTCCTATAGCAATATTAATGTTACACAATTCATAATAAAAGTGATCAGCTGATCAGGATTAAGTATAAATTGGGCTGGGTGGGCCCATACTCAGGTGCCAGGTATCACCTGCCTTTTCACAGAAATATGTAATGTATGCACCATCTTCATAGGGCATCCTTCCCCTTTACTATCTGTAACAGCTAAAAAAGTTATGGAAATAACCTGACTACAATGTGAAGTTCTATAAGCAGTGTTGAAATGAATTAGGACAAAACACTCACCCACTAATGATTAAATAAACACATCATTTTAAGTTAAAGTTTACTGATACATGCATGTTAAACAAGCCACACATTCCTGCTTGCTTAAAATATACATGTCTTTAGTTGACTTATGTGGAATGTGCTGAATTCATTTATTAAAAATTCAACACCTCCAAAACTTAAATAACTCTAATGCACTCCTGCAAAATGACTACACCCAAAATACCGTAACCACAGATATCATCATCCACAGATCACCCGTATAGCAATTCCATACTTCGAAGTATCTTTTCCTAAACTTTATAAAGCTCTATAAAATATATTGCAGTATTTTTAAACAAATAATTAGGTTTCAACAATCTTGATATGATGTCTAGACAGAAACGCATGCATCCCACCCTCTTTCTTACTGACCAAACTTTATATCTGCCTCTCATCTGGACCAATATGGGGACCTCATGTTATTAACCTACCGACTCCTTCTTCTCAAACCTAGACATGGTAACAATTATCTCTTTCTCACTTCTAGCAACAAGCCTTCAGCATTCTCCTCAAAGAATGATCTTCCTCGTTGAAAGCTTAATTATCTTCTAAAGCCTCGAGAATTTCTCATCCTTTTCATCCTTTAGCTATTTCTCCTTTTAACTACCAAGCCATTACCAATAGTTCCAGTTTTATTCTACGGTTCCATTGACCATCCGCCCTTATTCCAAACATACAAACTTCCCATTCATTCGCTACCTCTCCATTATAATTTTTCTCCATATCTTCTTCGCACCCTTGGTCAGTTCAGCAAGATCCCAGAGCCAAAAATAAATAAATAAAGAAAACAGTCCTGTCGTTTTTGATGCATACTAGCAACCAACACCACTTTCCCGATTTGCCAGGTTGCCCTGACGGACGTAGATGACTCTTGTTCCCTGTCAAGATTAAACTCAGGCAAGATCAATAGCCTACCTAAAATTGCAAGAAATTAAAAATTTCTGAAGATGATTAAATCATGACATAGAAGGTCAAGAAACAAGTTACTAAACAATGCACTGTTTGACGTAATCTTTTCGTCATAAGATGTATTTTACAGCAGTAATTTCCTTACAACTTACAACAGACGTATGCGTATTTGAAGTTCTGAATCCATTTTTTATTCATTCAACTTTTTCTGCCTTCTGCTATGAAATTACTTATTACGTTTCACAGTATTTAGCTCCTCCTCCCATACCTCGAACGTTTTCCCCTACAGTGTAACTAATTTAATGCGAGTTCGCGAACATCACTGTCCGCTGCCTGTTTTTTTTTTTTTAATTTTACTCCCTGCATTTCATTTTTGTACCTCACCTTTACCCAGCATAATCAGACAAGCCTACGTTTGTTGTTGATGTCTGTGGCAGTCGTTATTTTTTTGTTACAGACTGCATAACCTAAAATCTAAGCACTCAAAGCAAACTACTGACTAGTTATTATTTGGTGCCATTCCGAAAGGGAAAAAAAGTAGAAAAAGTGTGCACTATGTATTGAATGGGGGGAGGGGGGGGCATGGAAGACAGCCATTTAAAAATATATGTACATGAAATAAAAAATAAAAATACTTTCCTGCTCATGTTCAGTCATTAGCATAAGAACGTGTTAATCTCACTTGCACACGTTTACTGTATTTTATTTTAGTGCAGTAGTTGCGCCCTGCAGATCAAGTAAATGTCTCCTATATCCCCCCACTGGACCTTCACTATCATGCATTCTATACATTCCTTAACTGCAAATAGGATGAACATCTCCGTCCTTGTCCTTGGATCATTTCTCCTTATCCCACTGTTAGGAAACCATATCATCCCTTTTAAAGTTCATATGCACGTTTCCCACGTAACAAACTTGAATCCCTTAGAAATTATCTTTATCCTGTTCCGTACAAGTTATGTTATATTAGGATCCAGTTCTGCCCTATAATACCCCTCCAACATTTTCCTCGTGTCTTTTAATTTTTACCCCACCCATTTTAAATCCCACCATAAATGTTTCAGTCATTTCCATTTATCCCATCCTAATTTTTTCCTCATTCAGCTATGTATTTTGTATCACATCTAATTCCATAGTCCACTTCCTAACAATTAAGCGTTTTATCCATCCTGACAAAAACGAGTCCCACTATCCTCCCTCCGTTTCTCATTGTCCTATACAAACCCAACGAACACCATTTCTACGTGTATTTTATAGATTCATGGGTGACTGCTAAGCTAAGTGCCCTGAATGGCCATTTTAAACCTAGTGAACAACCTGAAATTACAATCAAACCCTGTGTCTTGTGTTTATGAGGGAAGGACCGTAACTATTATGCCAGTCCTTCCTCTCTCCTTAAATACCCATTCCACTCGTACAAAATTCTTCCAAAGAGTATTGGCCCGTTTGCACCCCCCCCCCCCCATCCATCAACAGTTGTCCATTTTTTTTCAATATCTTCTTATTAAGAGTATATAATACATTGTTAAGCCACACATTCCAGTAATGCTCAATTGCTTCCATTAACATGTCTCTTCCTGCTTCTAGAAGGAGCAATCAGTACAGAAAAGCATGCTGATACATAACCTCGTTAAAAGGAAATTCGAAAATAGAGTATGTATTTCCTTACAGAGGTAAAAAAGTTCTTATTTTTTTTTTGGGGGGGGGGCACTATTAATAAATAAGGCCGCCCAAGAGTTGAGGACCATATTGTTTTAAATGTGACTCTGAACAAAATATAATGAGTCTTGTTTGGGGAGAAGAACATGCTACACGTTAAAGAGAGCTAAAAAAATCAAGTTTCCTTTTGCAAGGGTCACAATCAGTTATTTTCAGCAGAATGTTGCTTATTAATGCATCAGCAATCATAAGGTGTTGCACCCGAGTTCGGTTTTAAATATTTAAATCGATTTTAAGGAAGTAATGCAATGCTGTTTCTGGCTGTTCTACTAAAATGAAAAAAAAAATAATAATAATGCAAACAGTGCCAAATGGCATCTCCCGTCCAAGCCTTAGTCAGCGAGTTTGACGAGGAAGGATTTTGCGCAGGAATGTTCTTGAGTACGTGCAGCGTGTATAAGCAGTATAAAAGTACAGAAGGAATGAAGATCGGGAGACGTGATGTAAATCTAGATTATACTAAGGAGTCACAACCTACTGTACGCTTAGTGTGGAACTATTCCTTTCAGTCTCTCAAATCCCTATCGAGCCTGCATTCCATTGGCGCCAGTATCAGTTCTCATCAGTTTTGAATGAGACGTCTGTTATTCAAAGTTTCTCAGTTAGAAAACGGGAACGAGCATTATGCGCGCGTGCACATACACGCGCACGCGCGCACATAGAATAATCTATAATTAACAGGCGTATTTTTTTTCAGACTTCAGTTGAGATTTTTAACATACATATATGCAGACGCACTTTGCACGATCTGTTTATCTTCACGGTCGTTGAATGCCGTTTTTATTTTTAAGAACGCTGCCACGGACCTGTGTCACTATTAAGAGGTATAATAGTGAAATAATATCTTAAGCCGAAATTTAATCTTTGTTGCTAGGTGTAGTCTAATGTTATAAATTATATTTATTTATTTGTTTTTGTTTGTTTGTTTGTTTTGTTTAACGGGGTAATGTACTGATCAGTATTGACCAATTTCAGGCTCAGGCTGGGTGAAATGCAAAATATTTCACAAACA
The DNA here is from genome assembly GCF_019279795.1 of Protopterus annectens. Classification (NCBI taxonomy): domain Eukaryota; kingdom Metazoa; phylum Chordata; order Ceratodontiformes; family Protopteridae; genus Protopterus; species Protopterus annectens. The sequence continues at coordinate 1,699,315,074 of NC_056739.1, read as the reverse complement.
AAAAATACAACATTTTAAAGAACGACAGAGTACTTCATACTACTTTCATAGACGAAAACTGTGTACATAAATTCTAGTGAATGAGCACAGTGCAATGTACAGTCAAGTAAAGTGGAATGTACAATTATATATACACTGCTTTCAAAAGTGGGCCATCCTTCAGTAAATCTTGAAAGAGAAGAAGAGTCTTGGAAAGCAGTTAAATTTAGGCTAGATGTAAAACAAACAAGACAAAGGAGGAGCTTATCTGAAAAGGGACCAGAGCGAGATTGTCACTACTGGTATGTTTCAGCTGGTTCATGTGTACAGATTGTTAAATCCCCTTTTTAGTCCTGCAATCTCTCTCTCTGTAATCCCCCCCCCCCCTCTCTCTCTCTCTCTCTATATATATATATATACACATAATATACATACTATATATATATATATATATATATATATACACACACACACACACACACACACACACACATATATATATATATATATATATATATATATATATATATATATATACATACAGGCAGACATAACGCGCGCGTGTGTACATATTCATACACACATATGTTGTGCCCATTGTCTTTTATATTTCTTTATCTAAATACACAGATTTAAATATTGACATGGAGTTTATACTAAGAATTAATTTAATTCCTAACAATTTAATCATTTAACGTCCACAAACCAATGTAAAATGTATCTATCATTGCCTTCCGTTTTCTTTTCTTATGCTCATACTTACAAAAGAACAATATAAGGCTATCCAACTTCAGTCTAAATGGTAGCATAAACACATAAATGGTGCATTTTCAAAACAATGCATAACATCGCACAGATCTTAAACATGTTGCTTTCTTTTTTTTTCTTTAATTTCAATTGGTAGTTATTTTAGCTTGTTGTATGCAGCAAGAAGAATGAGGGACTCTGTACGTCGATGTAGTCCTTGTTTCCTGTGATACTTTATTTGCAATATTTTTAAACAGTTTGCGCCACTTGATTCTGGTTGGTTAGTGTAGCTAAAACTTTCATTCGAATTAACGCTATGTTAGTCATTAATGGGGAATCCAATCTTTTCTGTCTTTGCAACAATTGTTTGTAAAAGGATTGTGAGTTGTGTTAGTAATTATAAAGGGACGTGACATACTCAATGACTCAACATTACTAGCAAATGGTCAGCAGTAACAATAAAGCATAAAATAAAATTACTTCAGTGTCCTTCTGGGTGTCTGAAAGTTTTAAGTCGCATATATCACTAGCATTTTCTTCTAAATTGCATAAACCACTGATAATTTCTTAGACTGTCCTTCATAGCAAGAGCTTAAATTAGCCATGTTCATTAACGCTAGCCATACGACAGAGAGTTTGAAAACCTTACTTTTCTTCAAATGTAAAAATAACACTTTTTTAAGTTTTGTGTGCCGCTTGGACAAAGGGTTCTTATTGGGCTTAAGGTAGATTTGGAACTATCAGGCCTAGCACCAATTATATTGAATTTCGGTGCGCAAAATGTCAACTCTGTTTTTCAAACATTGATGGCATGGCTTGTCTCGACTGTCTAATTCTGGCTGGGTAAAAAAAATCAAATAAATAATTTTACGAAAAGTGGTTAATATTCTTCTCTAAAAAGGAGAACAATCTCAAATATCCCAGTCACTACACATACCCATTTATTTCACCTATACAGACTGAAAATGCAGGTATAGCCACACAGAGGGCATCTAATTTTATTTACTTTGGTTTTGCTTTAACCTAAATGGACACATATGCTTGCCACGACTACTAATAAGGAAAGCGAATTAGTAACTATTCTTCTGCTAGACGTGGTATAGCAAGCGATTGGGTAAGATTAAAAGACTGAATGTGTGTGTGTGTGTGTGTGTGTGTGTGTGTGTGTGTGTGTGTGTGTGTGTGAGAGAGAGAGAGAGAGAGTTAGAGTTAGAGACCTGGTAAAGTTTATGTAGCATAAACGATCTTTTTCAGTTCAGGTTAATAATGTATACCACAAGAAAATACAGCAGCGATTGCAATTTTTCTGAAATGCTATAAACTAGAGTGTTGTTGAAATGAAATGGGCAGACTGATTTTGGGCAAGTGCACATGCGCGCTGCACTTGTACCAAGCACTTAACTAGCAGGTGTTGCTAAAGAGCGCACAGTATGCAGACTTGGGTAGCTGCAAATAGGTGTTTCCCTCATTAGAGGCCATCTTACTGCAAGAAAAGGTTGATATCGCAGTGAAATATTGATTTAACAGAAATGTGTAACCACATTTCCCAAACTACAGCTATCCATAGCAACAGAAATCATTTTATAAATTAAAAATAATAGTTTCAATTTTGTTTCTTCAACAGACAAAATTAATTTTATTTTATGCAAGGTTCTGTCAGTTCTTCTGGAAATGTTTTTAACTGCTATTTAAATGGTCATTGCATCTATCGAACATTCTTCACAAATAAATATTTGTTTTTTTTTTTCAGATTCCATTTGTAATTTTGTAAATTATAATACTGATTGAAAACAACACTGTACTTTGTTGTCAGACATGTATATTGTTTACCAAAAATTATTTTGTTCTTACCTACCCCACATAAATACACCCGTTCGTGCGCCACAACCCTTCTTCTCTGTAAAACAGCAAACAGCAAAATAAATAATATCCTAGATCAGAATATTTCACATTTTTTTAGTTAAATGCAAAATGTGTTAAACAGATTTAAGCATCTTTAAATTCAAATGTTAAATATATCAAATAACACCGTTAAACACTGTTGCCATGGAGAATCAGGTTGCTTTTTTTAAACGAGTGAGGCCACACCTGACCATGATCTAACAAGTCTTATTATGGAGTTGAGCTCTTGTCATATGTTTAGTTTTAAGCAGCCATATAAATCTTTAGATCTTCTCTGCCAATAGACGGCTCACCTCAAGTCAGCATCTGCTATGAAGCAAACTGAATGCTGCATCATTTACAGAAGGGATGCTGTAGCTGTTGTAAACTGAAGACTTTGACACAAAACACTTTTTCCCCAGCTTTCCTCGTGAAATATTTCTCCCTTATTGCTTTGGGTTTGAATGGCTTAGCATTGAATGCACCTGGTACTTCTGATAAAGATATACTTTTTAAAATAATACCCTAAATTGTATAACCTGTTGTATATGTACAACTCTTTCTGAAGTGGAAAAAAAAAGGTATGGCCACTAACAACTGGTACAAAACGCCAAAGGTGGATTTATCTCAATACTTGATTGCATACTAATATTAATGGGTATAAACTAATATGGGCAAATATCTATTGTGTGCCACCCCCCCCCCCAAAAAAAAGAAGAAATAAAATATATCAATATAAACGAAACATCAAAACTGTTTTTAATTAAAATTATTTGACAATACAGACAGTAGTGTCTGTCACATGATCAGTGCTATGGAAAGTTAATGAGCAGTGTGAAGCACACAGATAAGAGTGTAGCATGCCTAGGAGAAGCATGCTTAACTGGTCAGCTTAATGACAAAACCCCAGTTGACTTTAGTATCTGCACAAAGTCAAATGCAACGCGTGTGCGTTTGCGAAGACACGCGGTCCTCTCCACTGCCCATATTTTGGAAGAAAGTTCCTCTTTTTAGGCCTGATTTACCCCTGCATATGATGTAAATATTTTCGGAGGTATGCCCCATTTTCAGGCTTGATTTAGCATTTCACACAATTTTCTGAATCTTCCTCATCACTTGGGATTTTTGAAGCTGTCTACTACAGAGAAAAAACACAGTACACAGCCAAGGTACTAGAGACAGAGAGCACACATTTTACACATTCCTTTTTCAGACGCAAAAGATAATAACCCAGTGCAGCACACTTTTGCAATATAATTTATTAAAGTATACAGATTTTACGCGGTATATTATAACCTGCTTATATTTTCAATTATTTTTGTCACCCTCTGTTGTTAAACGTGTTTCTGAGTAGTATCCCAGGTCACATTCCTACTGGGAGCAGGAAGAGTTAATGAGACGTCCATGTTTTTGACTGGTTGCGCCTACTTTTCAAGACATTTGCTCCTGGTTTTGGTGTCTGCAGGTTGAGATGTATGAATTACAGTCTTATGGGAGACGTGTAGTCTGTGAATGTGTCTGTACACATATGTTTGGGGAGCGAGGGTCTCCTGAAACCTGTAGCCGTAAAATGTCTGTGATGATAGGTCTCAAAAAGACGGCTAAACGTAGTATAGTGTATTCACGTATAACGGCCAAAACATGTTAGTTTTTGTTTAATTTAACAATCGCAATGCTCTCTGTTGCTCCCTTTGTCTCTGTCATTCTTTCTCACCCCCGTTGAAACACACGCACACACACGCGCACGCGCGCGTGCCCAGGGTGGGTGAGAGCATGCCGTAGTGTTGCAGTCCACTTAGTTAACCGGAGAGCTCTACCTGTTCGTATCCGTTGGTAACACTGACAAGACTAGCAGATTAAATCCGTATTGTAAATTGCATTCAAAAACTGAACCTTCTATATAGTTTGCACGACCAGTCGATAAATCGTATGACTCTTAGTTTGACTTATACAGCTGGAGTGACAAATTCTTGACGTCAGGAAAGAAAATAATGTTGAGGAAAGAACACGAGCAAGTATTGCAAATACAGCTGAATTAAATTAGTGCTGTTTAGACTTGCCGGTGTTCCTGACAACAGTGTCTTCGTTGACAAAAACAAACAATGCAAAAAGCATTACATTATTATTTGACACTAATTACTGCATTGTGCTTATCTTTGCAAACGTACAAATGAAATGCAGTATATCCTTTCTAAACGGGTAAACTATTCTATTGACCATGTGCATCAGTCAGTTATAGTTAAGCGCAGTAGGGTCTCTTCTATCCACGTATAAACAAGGAGAAAAGCATCCATGTTACATCAAATTGTATACAGCTGCAAGCAGAGGTGCTGTGTTTGCTGCAAAATGGTAGAAAGCTAAGGCGATTGAGATTTACCAAAGCATGTCATTCTTATTTTCAAACACGGAAACATGTTTTTGTGTCAGCCCTCTTTTAATTTAATTTAAGAAAACCCTTTAGCCTTTACGCCTTCACAGTGAACCCCCACCCTAGTCCTTACATATTTTTTCAGACATATTCTGCTGGTTCAACTTGCTGACTAACGTTAAGTGCGTGTTCATGCAAATTCTATATTCCAGCCACGTCCATATTAATAATAATAATAATAATAATAATACTCGTTCTAAAAGCATCCGAACTGAAATAAAGAACAGTAGGCTTTATCAGGCTAGAAAAAATTACCACATTGTGTTTTTTGCATTTGTTTTAAACAAGTATTTGCAGGTATGTTGTCTCACACTGGATCAATTTTTGAATCCCTGCAGATATACCTGCAGTTGTACAACTAACCTAGTCAATGCAAAAATGAACTGACAACCGCATAAGGGAACAATCAAAATCGTAGTAGACGTCTGTTAATTCTGCAGCAGAACATTTTTTCTCCACTGCTGCATGCAAGCGCTGCAATAAATTATGGACATTTCTGCAGCCTGGCATTAGATTCGGCATCGTATTGGTGGCATACAAGAATGCACCTGATTACAAAATGGCTGCCCCACTCAGCATTACAGAGCTCAGTGGATTTTGTGTATGTAACCAGTCTTGATTTATTCAAAGCAAGCCGCAGAAAGATAACAGTTGGAGTAGGAGAAACTAGAATTATTTTAATCTTTCTTCCAGATTCATTCATATGCGCCTCTAGTCAACGTGATGTACCCCAAATCACTTGCAGTTTTAGTGTTTAATGCAGCTCCACCTTTTTCTTTCTTTGCAAGGACCGCCTGCTCTAATCATGTGACTACCTGTATAATAGTAGCATAGGAGTAACTTCTACATTTCTTATGACATCTGCATGTTTCCCTCCCTTGGCAGTTTTTGTATCAGTGGAGAAGATGAACATGCCTGCACTGCTGCTAATAATTGCATCTGCTGCAAAGTAATATAAATGGTAGTTTACAATGTTCGTGTGATTAAGTCAAATGCATTTCAAAGGCAAAGGAAGTAACTCATGCAGAAAGTCTGCTTAGCTTTCACTGAAATAAATCTTCAGCCTGCAGTACTAATTAATGAAATGCATGCTGACATTTCCTGATACGGTGGACTTTATTTTGTGGAACAGGATACAACACACTCAAGAGACAGGTCCATAGTGTAAGTTAACACACACATGAGAAAGGTCCAAAGTGTAAGTTAAGCCATTTTAATCAATGGAGAATCTGTTCCAGATATGAAGTGTCCAGTTAAACTTTTCAGATGTAATTTACAAAGCAGAAATCAAATAACTGATAGTATATTTAAAACAACATTGCTTCTGCACAGGATTGCCTCCATTTTCACTTTGTGCGCCATATGAAATTAACCATGTTCATTGTTCAGGTGGAGCATGCTTACACAGTAAGGAATATAGAATCTAAGCAACACCACTAAGTTCCCCCATTACATATAATAAATTCAACTGCTTCAGTTAACGTAACATTTAATTATTTAGTGCAGAGTGGTATTAAAAATCACTTATGGGTAGTTTTCATAAGTGAAGAGATGTAAACCAAGCATACAAATGAAAATGCTCAGTTAACATTTTTCATTTTTGCAGATTTTTTTTTTTTTTTTTTTTTTTAGCAGTACATGTCTTTCAGATACAATTTCTTCCACACTGGTAACATGAACAAGAAGAAGAAGAAGAAAGAAAACATATTCAGTGGCCACTGGAAAGAGCGAACAAGTAACCTTGAGTCAGCATACATTCATCTTGTGTTCCAGTTAAATAAACCTAAGTATACGAAGTAAGCAACTACATGTACAACTTTGTAACAACTTCTCACAACCATTCAAAACTTGCAAGAATTAAAGGGGCACATAATTGCACTTTATGGTAAAGTCAGAAACATAAAACATGCTCAGGTCACTATCAGCAATGTTATATTAAAATAATCCAGAAAAATAACTGGAGAAAATTATCAAACATTGTGAGTTTATTTCTGTGGTACAAGGTGGAAGGTCACAGCCCAGTTCATTTGGTCAAGGAGTGTCAGTGTGTTATGTGTCTGTGTGCACTCACATGTGTGTGTGTGTGTGTGTGTGTGTGTGTGTGTGTGTGTGTGTGTGTGTGTGTGTGTGTGTGTGTGTGTGTGTGTGTGTGTTGCAAAAAGCCTGTATCTCAACCTGCCTTTACTGAAATGAGTAACATATGTGACAAGTAAGGGACATGTGTGTGCCAAGCTTAGTAAATCCAAGGATGTGTTATCACATCTGCATACTGTACAACATCATACATTATTATGAATTTAGGTTTAAAAAACTGACCAGAGTAGAAAATCAGTTTCTCCGTGTAGTGGGAAAGACTTTTGAATCCTTAAATGAGAGATATATCCCATCACATTCACATATTGAAAAATTATTCATGCCATTACTAGTTAAACACATCATCTTCTAATTCTAACAGACCAACCCATTACAACCAACAACCATTCTTGCAGTCACCCATGTGCAAGATGAGTGGTTTATCAACCGGCACATAAACTTCCTCCCCATATATACCCCCACTAAATGTAAGCAAGCAAAATTACTTTATGCATCATATTGAACATATTGCTAAGTTTTAATTACAATACAATAACAGAAACATTAGCATATAAGTTAACCAAAAAAGATTTGGCAAGTTAGCATGCTGTGCATTACTCATCTGACAAAGTATATTCTGTACTCAGTAGTCAAATAAGATAAAATAGGCTAGTACACTCAGAATAAACATAATCTTCTCTTACTTTAATACAGGAAAAATCAGCAAAAACAAACAAACAAGAAATATAATATATCAAACTTTGCTACTATTTTAGCAAAAAGCACTAGTTTCTTATCCTTCTTCTTTTCTTTCGTCTGTTCCCATTAGGGGTCGCCACAGCTGATCGTCTGTTTCCATTTCTTCCTGTCCTCTGCATCTTGCTTTGTTACATCAACCACTTGCATGTTCTCTCTCATCACATCCATAAACCTTATCTCAGGCCTTCCTCTTACCTAGCACCTCCACCCTTATCATTCTTCTCCCAAAATACCCAGCATCCCTCCTCAGCACGTGTCCAAACCAACAGAATTTCACCTCTCTGGCTTTGTCTCCAAACCATCCAACCTGAGCTGACCATCTAATATACTCACTTCTAATCATGTCCATCCTCATCACACCTAATGCAAATCTTAACATCTTTAACTCTGCCACCTCCAGCTCTGACTCCTGCCTTTTCCTCAGTACGAACATCTCCAACCCATATAACATAGCCACTCTCACCACCATCTTGTAGACCTTTCCTTTCATTCTTACTGGTACCCATCAGTCACAAATCACTCCCGACACTCTTCTCCACCCACTCCATCCTGCCTGTACTCTCTTCTTCACCTCTCTTCCACACTCACCATTACCCTGAACTGCTGATCCCAAGTATTTAAACTCATCCACCTTCACCATCTCCACTCCCTGCATCCTCATCATTCCTCTATCCTCCCTCTCATTCACACACATATATTCTGTCTTAGTCCTGCTGACTTTCATTCCTCTTCTCTCTAGAGCATATCTCCACCTCTCCAGGGTCTCCTCCACCTGTTCCCTACTCTGACTACAAATCACAATGTCACCCGCAAACATCACAGTCCACGGGGACACTTGTCTGATTTTCTCTGTCAATCTGTCTATCAACATTGCAAATAAGAAAGGGGTCAGAGCTGATCCTTGATGTAATCCCACCTCCAACTTGAATGCATATGTCACTCCTACCACAGACCTCACCACAGTCACACTGCCATCATACATATCCTGTACCACTCTTGCATACTTCTTTGCCACTCCCGACTTCCTCATACAATACCACAATTCACCTCTAGGCACCCTGTCATATGCTTTCTCTAAGTCCACAAAGACACAATGCAACTCTTTCTGACCTTCTCTATATTTCTCCATCAGCAATCTCAGAGCAAACATTGCATCTGTAGTTCTCTTTCCTGGCATGAAACCATACTACTACTAACTAATCATCACCTCCATTCTTAACCCAGCTTCCACTACACTTTCATATAACTTCATGTTGTGGTCGATCAGTTTTATCCGTTTGTAGTTACTATAGCTCTGCACATCACCCTAATTCTTAAAAATCAAACAAACAAAAAACACTAACCACTGAAGACTGCAGTGCTAAAACAATGACTGAAGATTAAACACAAGCACTGCAATATCTCCACAAAGACAGAGTAGAATGAGTGTTCAGTAGCTAAAATCAAAATAAAACCAGCACAATTTAATAACAAACAGATAAAATCCTTCAAACAACATAGTTTCATAGGTAGGTACTAGGCTATCGTCCCAAGGGCCTAAGTAAGCCTAGCCAACAAGGTTCCCTGGCTTACGCCACTCAAGAAAGTTATTTTCTTGTGCCACAGTCAAGCAGAGCCACAGAAGTGACCCCCGGGGTGTATTTCCTATTTCCCAACCACTCATCAAGATTTTTCTTGAAGAGTGCTAATGAGGAACTTTGTTTGACATAGATGGGTAGCTTGTTCCAGAGTATGGGAAGTCTCTGGGACAGGAATCTATCCCTCCAGCATGTCATGTTTATTGCGGTGACAAGGTTTAGGTCCCTAGAGTGTGTAGCTCAGAGAGAGTGGGATTTCTTTAGGTGTAGTATGTCCAACAGCTCTGGCTTTGACATAGCTTTATATGTTAGGCAGAGATCACCTCAGAGTAGGCAATATGCTATGGAGTAAAGCTGGAGTTTTTTGAGACGGTCAGTGTAGGGCATCTGTTTGAGGTCAGTGATCCTCTTTTTGAGGTACTTCTGTGGCCTTTCCAGCTGCTGGAGATGTCTTGTGAGGTACATTCCAAAATGGGCATTGTACTCTATAATGGGTCTGAGTGTCGAGTAGAGAGGAACAATGACCTCTTTTTTCCTGGACAAGAACCCTTTTGTGATGAGGTGTACCACATAGAAGGACTTCCTGACTACTCTGGCGATGTGATTATCAAAGGAGAGACTGCTGTCCACCTGGGTCCCAAGGTCTCTTATCACACATTCTGTGTTAAGTAGACTGCTGCCTATGTGGTAGTTCATGGGTACAGAGTTTTTACCAAAGGGGATGACAATGCACTTTTTGGCACTGAGCTTGCGGCCATGGCTCTGACACCAGGCATCTGTCTCAGTGAGGCCCTTCTGTAGGATGTCCACATCATTTGGGAACTCCACTATGGCTCCTAGTTTGCAGTCATCTGAAAACTTTGTTAGCCAGAGGCCTTCTGTGTTAGTCTGTACTTCAGAGAAGTAGAAACCAAGCAGGAGAGGTCCTAGGACTGAATCCTATGGTCCTCCACTTGTCACTGGTTTGAAGTCAGATTTGGAGTCTGCAACTTTTACAGTGTGGGTTCTGTCAGTGAGCCAGTTGGCAACCCATCTTGTGACGTAGGGATTTATACCTAGTTTAGTGAGTTTAGCTATAATTCCAGAATGGGGGATGGTGTTGAAAGCCTTGGCTAGGTCATGATAGGCTATGTGAACCACCTTACCCTCATCTACGGCTTTGGTGACTGCCTCAGAGAAGTCGATCACAAACCTGAACTGGGTGAGGTCCAGTGTTTGGAGGTCACCAATGTTTTGTTCATGAGTTCCATGATGATATGTTCCATGGCTTTGCAGACCAGGCTCGTCAGGCTAATAGGGCGATATTTCCTGGGATCAGTGGTGGCTCCCCCTTTGTGGAGTGGGATAACTGTTGCTGTGCGCCATTCAGTGGGCACAAAGCCTGATGTGAGGCTATGATTGAACATGGTACTTAGGTGGGGAGCCAGTTCATTCTAAAGTTTGTGTAAAACGCAGCCTGGGATGTTGTCTGGTCCCATGGAGCTGTGTTTTTGGCTTTAGAGAGTGCAGCTTTTACCTGCATAGTTGTGATTACAGGGACTCTGTATTCTTCCTGTATAGATATGGGCCCTTTAGGGGGTGAGGGGGGGGGCAAAGTTAGCACTGAATCTATCTGCCAGGATGTTGGCAATATCAGTTGGTTCTGTAATTTTCATGCCATTGTGCTGCAACTCAGAGCAGAGCTGGGTGTTGCCATTGAGATTCTTGACATAGCTTATACAATGCTTTGTGGTTGTCCTTAGAATCAGTGGTGATTTTGTTTTTATAACTAGCTTTGGAAGATCATATAAGGGATCTCAGCTTCTTACTGAGGCTGACCAGGGAGCTCCTCCACTCATGGGATTTTAATCTCTTTTGCAACAGTGTCGTACTTCTGCTGTACAGTTTGTTTATGGCAGGGGACCACCAGATTGGCTTCCTTTTTTGGAGGATAGCGTCTTGGTTCTGTTTGGGATAGCACGATCCATGCACTCGTATAAGTGCTTATAGAGTGTATTTGTGTAGGATTCAGCAGTCGTAACTGTATTGTCCATCTGCATCGGTGTCAGGAAGTTCACCACTTCTGTCTTAAGAAGCATGAAGTTAGCTTTGGAGAAATTTTTTAGCATGGTTTCCTTAATGGGGGGGGTGGGGCGGGATGTGGATATCTAGGATGATTAGCTTATGATCAGATCGGACCAGCGAGGAGTTGACTTCAGGTGTGGAACACCGGTCACTCATGTTGGTAATGACTAGGTCTAGGATATTGTTGCCCCTTGTGGAGGTATAGATAATTTGATCCAGGGCATTGGAATTTATGAATTCCAGAAAGCGTTGAGTGAAGGAGTTGGTACATGAGCAGTTTTCCCAGTTAATGGTGGGGTAGTTGAAATTGACCATTATTAGGGTGTTTGATTGAACCCTAATATTTTCCAGTATATCAAGAAAAGAGGAGTGGGAATCCTGGGGCATGGTGGGGGATCTGTAGCAAGCTACAATTTGGATTGCAGTTTTGCCCAGAGTTAGTTGCACTTGGATAACCTTGGATGCATTTTGCTAAGCAACTAGCCTGGAGGTGCGGATATCCTTAATGAATATGTACACACCTCCACCTTTGGTGTTCTGGTCCAGGTTACGTGGCCGAAAAGTGTGGTATGAGTTATAGCCTGGTAGTGCAGGGGTGCTTTCTGGAGCCTTGAACCAGGTCTCAGTCACTGCACATATATCGATGTTCTCCATTTTAAGGAGTGCCTCGAGATAATGCATTTTGAGATTTAAACTTCTAGCACTGAGTAGCATTACTCTCAGTTTTTGATTGCCTGTTCCTGTTACAGTAGTGAATTTGTCATTTGAACCTTGCCTAAAAAAGGCACTATAGGGGCTGCAAGAGCCTTAGCCAGTATCCAGAATCCCAGGGGTGACAGGCACAGGTGAATCATCACAAACAGGATGAGCACTTTTGGCTATGCCTTCATCAGAATAATAAATGGCCAGATGCTATGTGTATCCAGGCTTTGCACTGATGATGAAGTGCACCAACATGAATTAGAGTGATTACAGAATGATTTATTTCTCAGTCAGAAGAAAGGATGATATGGAAAAACATAATAGGGAACTGAGTGGCATGAGATGCTTACTACTTCACAGTAGTGACGTATCAGCCATTTGTGAAATTGTTCAGAAGAACTGGAAGATTTTAACTTCAGATGATAGCCTAAGACATATTGTTGGTGATGTTCCAAGATTCACTTTCAAGAATAAGTTGAATCTAAAGAGATTGTTATGTCATAAAGAAGATACTGTTCCACAAAGCCTTAAGATGGGCACTTTTCCACATAGAAGTTGCAAAGCATGTACTTATTTAGACACAAGCAATTGTTTCAAACATCCTGTAACTGGTCGGACATACAAATTAAAGATGTATGTGGATTGTAATACTAAGAACATAGTATATGCAACTAATTGTGATAGGTGCCCAGGGTTTTATGTTGGGAAAACCAATAGGCCTTTTAAGGAGATGATTCTGCACCATCTTAGTGATAGTAGACAATGTACAGACTAATGCTTAGTCGCAGCATATTCAACAGTATCCTGAACATATCCTTCCTAGCCTTGGAAAAAGTGCGAGATAATATAAGAGGCGGAGATCTATCAAATAAAACTGAAGTCTTGGAAACATGCTGGATAGCTGATTTATATGCAGACCGGATGGAGGGGTGCCTTTAAAACCTATATTGAAAAGCAGGAAGCCCACAACATGCCTTGATTGGATTAGTAACAATATAAAAAAGGGAGGTGCTTTCATGTGAACAGGAACTGATGAAGGCATAGCTGAAAGCATTCATCCTTCTTCTTTGTGAGGATTCATATCCTGTTGTTTGAAGGATTTTATCTGTTCATTATTAAATTGTACTGGTTTATTTTGATTTTATCTGCTGAACATGCATTCCACTCTCTCTTCATGGAGATATTGCAGTGCTTGTGTTTAATTTTATTCTTAAAAATCAGTACTAATACACTTCTTCTCCACTCCTCAGGCATCATCTCACTTTCCAAGATTTCATTAAACAATCTGGTTAAAAAACACTGCCATCTATCATAAACACTTCCATGCTTCCACAGGTACGTCATCTAGACCAACAACCTTTCCAGTCTTCGTCCTCTTCAGAGCTGTCATTACTTCCTCCTTGCTAATCCATTGTACTTCCTGATTCACTATCCCCACATCATCCAACCTTCTCTCTCATTCTCTTCATTCAACAGCCCCCCAAAGTACTCTTTCCATCTGCTCAACACACTCTCCTCACTTGTGAGTACATCCATATGTACAAAATAAAGCAATGATGTGTTAGCTACACGTAATCAACTAAGTATGTAGTTGTTTCTAATATGAGAGCTATTCGTGTATTGTTTGAATTAAATGAATTTTAACATGTGGATGGATAACAGGGTCAAATTTCTAGGTTTGGGAAGCACTGCAACTTTAGTAAAACCATGGGGCCGTATCAGAATTAATGGAATCAGCATAAATCAACATAGGTATAAAAGGACTAACAAAGTCAAACCACACCCCCTGAAAAATGGCAGATTTGGGGATCAGAATTAACAAAATCAGTGCGTCTTCTAGCAGGATTAATAGGGAGTGGGTTTCAATAGGATTAAGAGATCTGGGGAGTCTAACAGATAAAATAAAGTCAGACCCTTAACAAAATGAGTTGGAGTTAGGGGTCTCCAACTATATTAACATAACCATAGGAGTCCTGGCAAAATTGGTTCAGAAGACCCACTAGAAAAAAAAGTCAGATGATCTTACCAAGATTAATAAAATCAGGGGGACTCAGTAGGCTTAGCAGTGGGGCATTAAGCAAAATTAATGGAGTCAAGGGATCACAAATCCCATTAAATAAACTGGGCCCCTAGTCATACGTAATAGGGTTGCCACATATTCATTTTTTTCATTCAGTCTGGAAAACTGAAATTTGATGAGGAGATCAGAAAAATGAATATACAAACTCGAATAATGGGGTTTCTAAAATTAACACCTCAAGGCATCCAGTTTTGTTCAATCATTGTTTCAATGTGATGTGATTGTATCGGAGGGAGATTAGGAAAAAAGATAAGGCATTCTACTTTCCAGAGTGATGAGCAGAGGTGCCCATTTGCATCATAAAGTGGGGATGGCAAGGGCGTCCAGCAGCAGGATTGAATTAATTCAAAGGGCAGTGTCAGTGGAGAAACACTTAATAAAATCATGAAACTTGTTACTAGACAAAACAGATCCCCACATAATTGTTTGTCACTATAGTCAGAGATACCTTTGAATTTTAAAGCAAAAGTAGTAGTGCTAATCCCAAGGCTTCCTCATCCTATCTGAGTAATTACTACTTAACAGATGTATTGACTACATAAAATTGCTATAATAGCTTTTGTTGGTTTAACAAGCATGTAACAAAATATCAAAGGAAGATAATTTGCTGTTGTTGCACCCCCCCAAGACCAGACATGCGTACATGAGCTTGTGTATCTGTATGCTTATATTCATTCTGTTCATTTTGGTTTGACGTGGTTCAGGTTGATAGACTTCAGAGGGACCATAGACAGAGAAATACCAAAAGGATTCATTGACATATACCGTATGAATTTGTTTTAGAAACAAATAATTAGATTAAAAGAAGAATATGGCTTCATCTATTGAATTAGGGATATGATCAATTCAGAATACCTTTGGCTGTATGAGATGTATTTAATTCAAAAGGAATTGAGAGATTTAATACGGTAATTATTTTTTTTCCCCACAAAAGGTTATGGCCAAACAGTGAGATTTTTGAACAGTAGGGATAAAGGAGTTTCTCCTTAATTCCTACTGTTCTGTGATCTCACAGTTTGTATATTTAGAGATGTAAGGTTATGGAGGAGTGTGTGTGCATGTGTGTGTGTGGGGGGGGGGGGGTGATGTGAGGTTATGGAGGTGTAGGTGGATGTGAGGTTATGGAGGTATAGGAGGGAGATTTGACATTATGGAGGTGAGTGAGGGGGATGTGAGGTTATGGAGATCTGTGTGGGGCGGAGATATGAAATTATGGAGGTGTGTGTGTGGTGGGAGATGAGAGGTTATGGAGGTGTGTTGGGGAGATTTAAGGTTATGGAGGTGCGTGTGAGGGGGAGATGTGATGTGAGGTTATGGAGGTGTGTGTTGGGGTGAGGTTATGGAGGTGTGTGAGGGGGGATGTGAGGTTATGGAGGTGTGTGGGGGGAGTGCTACCAACAAAACATATTGCATTTGTGGTCTGGGAGTAGAAAAATATTGTGGTTTAATTTTTACTGACATGTCAATAGGCTGCTTTGTCAATTTTTTTATTCATTAAAATGGGCTGAAGTGAGAGTGATTTTTATTGAAATTATGTAGATCTAAACTGACTCACTTGTTTATTATTAAACACACACACACACACACACACACACACACACACACACACACACACACACACACACACACACACACACACACTTGCTTTATGTAGGATGAGACAATTCTCTTTTCTGAGAAATGTGACAAAGACTGTCGAATAAGAGTTGTACCACATCACATCACAATGGAGATGACATACCATATATACTGAAATATACAGCTATCTTGATCATGGAGGACATAACATCTCTTCATATGAGCACCTATCTTAATAATGGCTATAGTATCCATTTTCCCTGCAATATTGAAACAAGGCTTGCAACAGTCAAAGACGAAGAGATACAAGACACATAGCATAGATGGAACCTGGCCTATTGAGAACCTATAAGGCAGTATTTGTTAGCAGAACATGCTAGGAGAAGCACAGCTAGTATGATGTACTGACATGTGTGTTCATGGGTGAAAAACAGTGACCTGTCATGTCCATCCAAGCGTTCCAACTTGTCCCATGCAGTTTCCCCATTCCACTGACCTTCTCTCTGTTTCTTCTAAATGTTTCACGTAACTTTGAATCTTTCCAAAGAGCTACACTCCAGAGTTCCTTCTGGCGATTCATTCCATGGTCGTAGAGTTTCTTGCCTTTATAGGTATGTTCTTTTTTGTTTGTCTATGTAAATTGTATAGTTTGGTCTGCAGTATTTTTGATAACAAGGTCCAAGAAATAATGACTATAAGCCCCCCTAAAATAATAAAGATAACTTGGGAATACAGATGTGAATAAGGCAACAAAACAATACTAGTGTTAGAAAGCCGGAGGAAGCAGGAATGGGTGGTAATGAGAATATTTGTGAAGGAAAATAAACGCTAGGAGTTAGTAAAAATAAGGTACTAAAAGAAGGGACACCAGTGTTATTGCCATTTTTGAAATTAAGGAGTTCCGACACAGAAGATCTGACTTGGAGTTTCTAGGTAACTGCTATCTCTGGGGTGGGATGTTGGCATAATGGTTAAGGTGTTTACCTTACAAACACAAGGTGCAGGGTTTGATTCTTACATGGGGTAACTGGCTAGGCTGCAAATGGCTCACAAGGGCAGTTCGTCTAGTACTAATCTATGAACAAGAGGCAGGAAGAAATGGTGGAGCAAAAAATATGTTGAGAAAGTGTTAATTTTACAATGAAATGGAATGACTGCAAAGGGAGTATAATGAGTACTTAATTTCTTATTTATGTATGTATTTCTTCATCTTTGGACAGGATAAGCAAACTCAACCAAAGGGGACCCCTTTGAATCATAAAGTAGGAGAGCAGAAAAAAATGAAATGACAATTGACACAAAACAGCTCACTGTAGTACAATACAATGTGACACAACTCCAACTTAAAGTGTGGTGACATCCTTGCTCTTCAGGAAAACTGGGTCATGGCACACCTGTCTTAGGTAACATTCTTCTTACTCTTTGACAGGAGGTGTACAACTAAAATGGGATATATTCTTCCTTGACTGAAGTTCATAACTTGTGCACTGCTGCCTGAGCCTACATTAGGACTTTTTCACAACATTACTACACTCAGATTACCTGTCTGTAAAATACACTCTGAAATTATATATATAGAAGATATTGCCCTGCTAATATATTGTTAAATGCTCTACTAAATTACTATCTATTGTTTCCTCTTCATACCAGGTTTACTTCTCCTAAGTCATTTCTACATTTAAATAAAACAGAAAACAGAATCCATATCCTTAGTAACGCTCCCTTTTTGTTACAACTTAAATTGAAAGATAGTACAGTTATAGTGTAGGTTAGAACAGCATATTCATATTTGGTACTAGTTGCAAAGTGAGTAATTCTATTCATTTTTTCATTTTGAAAATCTGGGTAAATTAGTAATAACAGACAGACATAGGTCATCCTTTGTTAGGATGATGCTTGATAATGCTCATTTATTGTCATTAATAAAATAAGTGGCTGATGTATTCTGCATGTAAATATGGGAAGAATGCAATATATCTTACTGTTTTTAGATTATATCTTACTGTTTTGAGATCACTTCATGGGTGCAACACTGCTACTTGAGGGCTTTTATTCATACATACACATATTGTTACTATACACTCTGTTGAATATATCAGCTGTTGACAGATATTTCCAGTATCAAAAGTTATCAAAAGCACTCACTGTTAAGTGTAACAGACAACAAAAAGAGCAGCACTGAATGTTGTCTTTCCTGAGGGGATGAGCATGTGCTGTAAACGAGAGACTGTGTGTACAACTAAAAGTTTCAGAATTAGGAGTGAGAGTGTGTCTGCATAAGTATTCATGGACTAGGGTTAGAGTACCGTGGTGTATGTAAAGTGTGTCTGAGTGTCTTGTTTAGAATTGATGAAACAAAAAAGAACTGAGAACCAAAATCCAAATCAGAAAGAGGCACAGGGACCCACAGACCAGTCTCCGAAAACAATTTATTGAACCAAACAAGCAATCAAGCGCTTTTGTCTTACATCCAGACTTCTTCAGAACTGCTAGTTACAATGAATCAACCATTTAAATACTAAACCATATTCATCATGTGATTAAAACCAACCAATAAAATTGTACACATGGGAAAAATGTTTATTTAAAAAAAAACACAACAACTGACATGAAAATAAAAATAAAAAATAAAAACAATGAATAAAGAGTAATAAGAAGTATTACCCTTGGTAATTTCCCCTCAAGGCATTTTATCTTTAAAATGGGGGTGATTGAACAAAAGTCATTGAGTCTAGGGGGGGTTGAGGGCATCACACATCAAAATCCATATCAATTCCTTTTTGTTAAGGTGTTCGTCTATACAAACCACCCCAGGGTCACATTCAATGTAATCGATCACTGCAAACTTGAAATGATGGTCAGGGAAGTCTGGAATGTGCCTATAAAGGGCATTGGTTGTCATTACTTTTTTAATTTCATTCAAATGTTCATAAATTCTGTCTTTTAACTTACAACAAATCTTAGCTATATAAAATGCCATGCGACATTGGCAGGTGACCCATACACCACTCCCTTAGCTCAACAATCGAAATGTTTTTTGACCAAAAATGTCTTATACTTGATGGAGAATGACTCGCCTACCAATATATTCTGACAGTAATTACAGTGGTTACATTTGAACATACCTTAAGGTCTACTGCCACACTCACGATAATTTCTCATTTCTAGGAGGTTCTTGAAAGTTCTAATCTTCCTGAAAACCACTCTTTTTTTGTCTGCAAACAAATCTTTACCTTCAATAATAGTTGTGATGATTGGGCAAAATTTGTTGACTTCATCTAAAATGTCATAACAATTGATAGAAAAAGTAACAATTAAAGAACGTTCAAAAGGGTCACTAGGTATCAGTTTACTAATTTTAACCCTCCTGTCTATTTCTGGCCCATGGTTGGTGTCCTTATTGATTGGTAGCAAAAGAGTGTAGATCCCCCTTCTTTTTTCACATACTTCATCCTTGATGGATAACAACATGTCCAATGGGTACCCACATTTAGTGGACATGTCTAATAATTTGCCTGTCTCAATAATGAAAGTAGAATCCTCTGAAATCATACAAGCTAATCAGACCAATTGTCCTTTAACCACTGCTCTTTTTTGAAAACTGGGGTGCCAGCTGTCAAAATGGAGATATGAGTCAGAGAATGTTTTTCTATGAAAAATGCTGGAACAGAAACAGCCCTTAGTGTAATCCTTGATGACCATAATATCCAAATATGCCATCATATCTTTATCAAAACAATGAGTGAATTTTAGAAAGGATGAACTGCCATTAATATAATCCAGGAATTCAGTCAGTTTGGTCACTGAATCAACCCAAATGATAAAAATATCTTCCAGGAACCTGGTATAAAATGTCCAACAGTTGGCAAAGGGGCTGTTGAATACAAAATGTTTCTCCCAAAATGCCATGACCAGATTGGCAAAACTGGGGGCACAAGAGGCCCCCATGGCCACTCCACTTGATTGTTTAAATAATTGACCTTCAAAATAAATTTACTAGCTCCATAAGTGTAATGGCCATATTGATTTCATTCATATCCAAGACACCCACATCATAAAGCATAGTTTCCACCCAATCAAGTCCTTCCTTGTGTGGGATGACTGAATATAAATTTTGCACATCAATTGTGACCAGAATACAATAATTGGAAAACCTGAGTGTAGCTAACCTGGATAAAAAATCCCAGGAATCCCTACAAATGTGTTCAACTGCATTGATCAATGATCTAAGCACACTTTCCCCAAACTTAGCTATATAGAAGGTCTTGCTCTTACCAGCATGCACGATAGGTCTCAAGGGTGGCTTGGACATATTTTTGTGAATTTTGGGAATTCCAAGGATACCTGCAACCACTGGGTGCTTGTTGCAGAGATAGTCGTATGTATCAGTATTAATTTGCCCCTGCATTAACATATCATAAAGGCAAACATCTCTTTTGGAATATGCTATATTTAACTCATTTTTCAAAATTTGAACGTGTCCATAAAAAGTAGTTCAAACATTTGGTTGTTGTAGTCTTCCGCATCCATAATAACCCCACCCCCACCCTTTTCCAGTTTCATCACCCTGATAATTTTATTTTTACACAATTCCTTAAAGAGTGCCTCCTCATCATTTGATAGGTTTTGACTTGCACTTTTTTTAAAAGTGTCAAAACATATCTTTCGAATTTCATTTTCACATACTTTTTCAAATGGGGTCAACTAGTTATTCAAAGGGGGGGGGTTAAACAAACTGCTTTTTTTAGGAGCATTTTTGGTATGTGGTACTGAATTCAAAGATTCAGACTTGAACTAGGGGGCCAGGTTCAGTTTATGCGTAAACAATTTGAAGTCGATTAAGACCTCTGCTAAATTAGATCCTTTAGCAGGTACAAAACGCAGGTCCTTACATAGCACATCAGCACGTTTAGTAGAACTATTAAAGCTGGAAAAGTTGTAAATAGTAAAGTCCTTGTCTGAGTTTTGAATGCAAACCGGTATATTTCCAGGATCATTTGAGACCAAATTGGTCTAAGTATTGAGACTGTTATCTAGTGGGTACAAATTAAAATGAATGTCCGTATCCAACAACGACCTATTAATTTCATTCATTGTATCACAGTTCAAATTGCTCTGATTGCCCTCAGCAGTGTTAAAATTAATAGGCCTAAGATGTTCTTGACATAAATTATTTTGTATCAAATCATCATCCTGTCCTCTGACTTGAGACAAGGTGTCAAAAACAACCTCAGTATATGCTGCTGGGAAATAACTATTTTGTACTGTATCATTGTTGTATTCACTATCACAAGGGAAAATACCATAAACACCATCAGTATTGGCTGCTAAACAAAGTGCACTTTCATTATAAATAGTAGATGGGGTATCCACACAATCAGTACCATCAGCTAAATACAATCAACTTTTGTTATGAATGACATTGGCAATAATGCTGTTTTTAGACAAAGCTCAATCAATGTTAACTGTTGAACAATCTAAATTTTTGTTATTAATGCCAGTAATACAACCAGAGTAGGCTGCAACTTTTAGATTAGAAATAAGCTCAATATTAAACAAATTCATAGAGTCAGTTGAAATGTCCCCATTAGAAAAGAGCTCACCATTAACCAGATTCAACGAGTCAGTTGAAATGTCCCCTAATCCAACTTCAGATGGCAAGTTAAAGTCTAATTAACTCTGTTCACCAGCAAGACCCATTGTAGTCGGTATCATCAGACAACCAGTCAAATTGAATGTGTCCATCAATGTGGAATACACAGTATTACTTACCTTCTGGTTCAGTAGTGTTTCTTCCTTGTCATCTTCTTCCCCTTGGGGTTTTTTGCCACAAATTCCTTTTCTTGAAGCTGTTGTTCTTTGAATATGATGTATTGGGTCGAGCTCTGAGGCGTTCAAAACTGGGATTGTTGTTATCAGTAGTAATGTTCCCTGACTCCACGAGTGCGACTTGTGGGTTATTTGATTGTGAGTTGTTGAACTGAGATCCTGGTTCCCTCACATTTCCTTTTTGAAGGAGTCTCTCCAAGCGTCTCATCTGCTGTTCTTCATTAGAGACTTCCTCCTGCCAACCTGTCACTATTCTCAAGAGAATTTGAAACCTCACCCTGTCCAACACTCGATTCTCTTATTCTGATTTACTGACTGTATTCTGAAGCTTTAGGGGGAGGAGGATATGCTTTCCCATTCACAAGTTTATTTATTTATTGTTTGTTAACCGGGTTAGTCCAGCTGGGCTTGTGGCCCATTTTCAGTGGAAACCTGAGTAGAAAAACTCCAGTACATAATATAAAGTACATAGGTTTGCATCATTATAATATATCTAAATATACAGAATATGCATCATTATATGATGTAGGTTCAAAAAGTTGTAAACTTACAAAGGCAGAATTACAGAGAGTTGCCACATAAATAATAAATAAAGTGAGTAGCATGTGTCAATATTAGTCTGTACAGGAGTAACAGTTTTACAAATTGTATATGCACACTGGTTTGCAATTTAGAGCTTGTCAGTTTGAGAATATGAGTAAGGTAGGCCAGAGGCACGCATGCAAAAGATTTTTGGAAAGATGTTCTGAGCAATATCTCTGAATTTTGTTAAAGTTGGCAAAGAAACGATGATTTTAGGTGTGGAGTTAGTAGTGTAGGTGCTTCAATGTCTCTTAGTAATTTCTTAGCTTTCCTGTTCTTAATTGAAGAACAGATGTCATTGATTTTTTTTTTAATAAATTACCGTAATTCTTTTAATAGAGGTCAAGCAGACGATCGCCGTCAAACTAGCATTAATGATGTCCAAATCACGAGATAGTTTATTTAACTTAACTTTGTTCTTGTGGCAAGCAGACAGCTTTGATTTTATTGCTGGCATTAATAATGAAAATCTTGATTGTTCAACAGTTAACATTAATTGCGCGTTGTCTAAAAGCAACAATATTGCCATGTCATTCATAACAAAAGTTGATTGTATTTAGCTGATGGTACTGATTGTGCTGATACCACTAGTACTATTTATAATGAAAGTGCACTTTATTTAGCCGCCAATACTGATGGTGTTTATGGTATTTTTCCTTGTGATAGTGAATACAACGATGATGCAGTACAAAATAGTTATTTCCCAGCAGCATATACTGAGGTCGTTTTTGACACCTTGTCTCAAGTCAGAGGACAGGATGATGATTTAATACAAAATAATTTATGTCAAGAACATCTTAGGCCTATTAATTTTAACACTGCTGAGGGCAATCAGAGCAATTTGAACTGTGATACAATGAATTAAATTAATAGGTCAGTTGTTGGATACGGACGTTCATTTTAATTTGTACCCAGTAGATAACACTCTCTATACGCAGACCAATTTGGTCTCAAATGATCCTGGAAATATACCGGTTTGCAATCAAAACTCAGACAAGGACTTTACTATTTACAACTTTTCCAGCTTTAATGTTTCTACTAAACATGCTGATGTGCTATGTAAGGGTCTGAGTTTTGTACCTGCTAAAGGATCTACTTTAGCAGAGGTCTTAATCGACCTCAAATTGCTTATGCATAAACTGAACTTGGCCCTCTGGTTCAAGTCTGAATCTGTGAATTCAGTGCCACATACCAACAACGCTCCTAAAAAACAGTTTGTTTAACCCCCACCTGAATAACTAGTTGACCCTATTTGAAAAACTATGTGAAAAAGAAATTTGGAAGATATGTTTTGGCAATGTTAGAAAAGGTGGAAGTCAAAACCTGTCAAACGATGAGGGGACACTCTTTAAGGAATTGTGTAAAAATAAAACTATCAGGGTGATGAAACTGGACAAGGGTGGGAGTATGGTTATAATGGATGTGGAAGACTACAACAGCCAAATGTCTGAACTACTTTTTATGGACACCTATGTTCAAATTTCAAAAAATTAGTTAAACATAGCATATTCCAAAGGAGATGTTCACCTTTATATGTTAATGTAGGGACAATTTGATACTGATACATACAACTATCTCTGCAACAAGCACCCAGTAGTTGCGGGTATCTTTGGAATACCCAAAATAAACAAAGATATGTCCAATCCACCCTTGAGACCTATCATGGATACTGGTAGGAGCAAGACCTTCTATATAGCTAAGTTTGTGGACAGTTTGCTTAGATCATCTGTCAATGTAGTTGAACACATTTGTAGGGATTCATGGGATTTTTTATCCAGGTTAGCTACACTCAGGTTTTCCAATTATTGTATTCTGGTCACAATTGATGTGCAAAATTTATATTCAGTCATCCCACACAAGGAAGGACTTGATTGGGTGGAAACTATGCTTTATGATGTGGGTGTCTTGGATATGAATGAAATCAATATGGCCATTACACTTATGGAGCTAATAAATTTATTTTGAAGGTCAATTATTTAAACAATCAAGTGGAGTGGCCATGGGGGCCTCTTGCACCCCCAGTTTTGCCAATCTCATAATGGCATTTTAGGAGAAACATTTTGTATTCAACAGCCCCTTTGCCATTGTTGGACATTTTATACCAGGTTCCTGGAAGATATTTTTATCATTTGAGTTGATTCAGTGACCAAACTGACTGAATTCCTGGATTATATTAATGACAGTTCATCCTTTCTAAAATTCACTCATTCTTTTGATAAAGATAGGATGGCATATTTGGATATTATGGTCATCAAGGATTATACTAAGGGCTGTTTCTATTCTAGCATTTTTCATAGAAAAACATTCACCAACTCATATTTCCATTTTGACAGCTGGCACCCCAGTTTTCAAAAAAGAGCAGTGGTTAAAGGACAATTGGTCTAATTAGCTTGTATGATTTCAGGAGATTCTACTTTCATTATGGAGACAGGCAATTATTAGACATGTTCACTAAACGTGGGTACCCAGTTGGACATGTTGGTGTCCATCAAGGACAAAGTATGTGAAAAAAGGAGAAGGGGGATCTACACTCCTTTGCTACCAATCAATGACTCCAACCATGGGCCAGAAATAGACAGGAGGGTTGACATTGGTAAATAGATATCTAGTGTACCTTTTGAATGTTCTTTAATAGTTACTTTTTCCATCAATATTTATGACATTTTAGATGTAGTCAACAAATTTTGGCCAATCATCACAACTATTAATGAAGGTAAAGATTTGTTTGGAGGCAAACCAAGGGTGGTTTTCAGGAAGGGTAGAACTTTCAAGAACCTCCTAGAACTGATAAACGATCATGAGTGTGGCAGTAGACCTAAAGGTATTTCAAATGCAACCACTGTAATTACTGTCAGAATATATTGGTAGGTGAGTCATTCTCCATCAAGCATAGGAAACGTTTGGTCAAAAATATTTCAATTTTCAGCTAAGGGGTGATGTATGGGGCACCCTGCCAATGTTGCATGACATTTTATATAGGTAAGACATGTCATTAGTTAAAAGACAGAATTTATGAACATTTGAATGAAATTAAAACAGGAAAAGCAACCAATACCATTTATAGGCATATTTCAGGGTTCCCTGACCATCATTTCAAGTTTGCGGTGATCAATTACATTGAATGTGACCCTAGGGGGTTTTGTATAGATGAACACCTTAACAAAAAGGAATTGATTTGGATTTTGATGTGTGATGCCCTCAACCCCCCAGGACTCAATGACTCTTGTTCAATCACCCCCATTTTTAAATTAAAAAGTCTTGAGGGGTGATTGCCAAGGGTAATACTTCTTATCACTCTTTATTCATTGTTTTTCTTTTTTCTTTTTCTTTTCATGTCAGTTGTTGTGTTTTTTAAAAAAAACAAACATTTTTTCTCATGTGTACAATTTTATTGGTTGGTTTTAATCACATGATGAATATGGTTTAGTATTTAAATGATTGATTCATTGTAACTAGCAGTTCTGAAGAAGTCTGGATGTAAGACAAAAGCACTTAAGTTCTTGTTTCGTTCAATAAATTGTTTTTGGAGACTGGTCAGTGGGTCCCTGTGACTCTTTCTCATTTGTCGTATTTAGAATTACTGTTAGGGGAAACCTCCCTGGCCACCCTTACTCACATGTGTTAACCCTAACTACTCTTGTACCAAACTCCAGCTCTACACTTTACCCGACTACCAAGGTCATATGGTAGGTTTTTGTTTTCTGTCTCTTATTTGTTTATTTATTGGTTCATCATTTGCAAATGGAGACTATTTATTTTCCTTTGGTGAATGGTGCAGATCTGGCATGATGTTATCTCAATTAAGTGTGCTGTAGAATAGATATGCAGACATTGATATAATGTGTATTGATGTTTCTGTTATCAGATAATTAATATCATACTTGTTTACATAATTAATGAATATATATATATATATATATATATATATATATATATATATATATATATATATATAGTTTAGTATCATAATCTTGAGTTGAGATGCCTGCAGATGTTCAAATTTTCATCTGGCTGAACATCTCAATGTTATAATGTTTATATTAACGAATGCACTGTGCATTAGTTCATATAAATTAGAACTGTATAGAGATCTCAGTACAGTGAGGTTTGGGAAATTCTTTCCTTTGCTTACTGTAGTGCGATCTCAGAACTGGAATATATACTTAGCAGGGGGTGCAGGGGAGCTTGCCCCCTTGCAAAAATGTGATGTTAGGTATAGGAGTTTACTTTACGTGAGCTCCTATACGGACATCACATGATGTGTTTGGAAACAATGTCAAATGTGCTGAATTTGTTCAGCTGATTCGACATTGTGACATGTTCTTTATTTTGACTTTTGAGTTTTGTTTTCAATGTGTCGGACAGAATTATTTTGCTGTTCGACATATTGATAGTAAACTATATATATATATATATATATATATATATATATATATATATATATATGTTGAGAGGTTCACTGGTGGTTATGCTAATGCCTGAGGGGAGCCTTTTTAAGCCTAGCCATGCTTCCCATATGTATCTGACAAGTTTTGATACCCTAAAGTTATTTTAAAGAGTATATGTAGGCTTGGGCATAGGCGGTCAATCATTTATAGTATGTCTCTGTATACTAGAGACATAGGCTTCAGACCAGGGGTAGTTTTCTGATTCTCCATCCACTGGTCCATGTTATGCTTGAATTGCAGTAGGGAAAAATTCTGCTTCACGTGGGTGGAAGCCTATTTCATAGAAGGGATAGTACCTGAGATACATACCTGAATTCTCCAGCATGTTGTATTTAGGTTGGAGACAACATTTAGGTCCCCATATGTGGTAATTCTGATGGTGTTTGTTGGATGCATGTGCAACAGGTCCTTTTGAGCAGGATCAGTGGATGCTTTCTAGGCCAGATACAGATGACCACTTAGCAGTCTGTGGAAAATTGAGTGCAAGAGTGCAGCCTTTAGGCTGTCTGCATAGCAATACATGTTGTTTATACCCTGTATTATTTTTGTAAGGAATCTCTAGGTATGATCCAGTTGTTGCATATTCTTGGTCAGATACATACCAAAGGGGGCATTGTAGTCAATGATTGGTCTGATAAGGGCTGAGTACATCAGAACAATGACATCTTTGACCCTATATGCCATACCATTGCTTATAAACTGTATACAACATAGTATAAGTTCCTTACTACCATAAAGGTATGATGGTCTAATGCCAGGTTACTATCTATATGTGTTCCCAAATTCCTGACCACTGATTTGACTCTTATGGCTGTATTATCAATGTTGTAGTTTTCAGTGATAGCCATCTTCTCAAAGGATACTATTATCCATTTATTGGCTCTGAATTTTACACTGTGACTATGGCACCAGTTATTAGCCTGTGCCGGGCCTTTTTGGAGGGTATTTGTGCCATTAGGGGATTCTATGACTGCAACTAGTTTGCAAACTTGGTCAGCCAGAGGCCTTGACTTCAGAGAAGTAAATGTGAAAAAGGAGCAATCCTAGCACCCTGCCTTGAAGGATTCAGCTAGTGAATGGCCTCTTTGTAGCTTTATGATATCCTAACTTCTTGATTCCTATCTATGAGTCACCTGGCTATCTGGAAGGTGACACAGGGATTCATATCTAACTTTGTGAGTTTACCTACAATTCCCACATGTGGTACTGTGTCAAATCCTTTGGCCACGTCAAGGTAGACAGTACATGGTACTTTGTCCTTGTCCACTGCTTTAGTGATCTTCTCAAAGCAGTTCACCAAGATGAGTAGAAGTGACTTGCCCTTGACAAGCCAAAGTGAGTTGGATCCAGTGTCTGAAGGTCTCCTATGTCATTTGTTTATCATTTACATGGTAATTATTTCTATGGGTTTTCATATAAGACAAGTCAGACGTGGATCAGTAGTTACTTGAGGCTGTAGATGGCCCATCCTTGCACAGAGGGATGACAGTTGCAGTCTTCCATTTGCTTGGCATGAAGCCTGTCTGAAGGCTGATCATAAAATAAAGATTCTAGCAGTTCTGATAGGAAATGTTTCATGCTATTAAGGAGGCATTCTGAGATAATATCAGGGCCCACTGGTAAAATGTTTTTGGCCTTGGAGAGTGCATTGATGACCTATTTCCTAGTGATAGTTGTGGGAGTTATGGCTGAAGCTATTTCCGAAGGAGTGTCTGGGAGTAGACAGAGGTAAAACTGGTGATAAATTTGTTGGTCATTTGAGTTTCTATATCTTCAGCCTCAGTATAGGTGGTTTTGTCTTTCAGGTAGTGGATATAGCTGAAGAATG
This sequence comes from Protopterus annectens, assembly GCF_019279795.1. Taxonomy (NCBI): domain Eukaryota; kingdom Metazoa; phylum Chordata; order Ceratodontiformes; family Protopteridae; genus Protopterus; species Protopterus annectens. The sequence continues at coordinate 1,699,286,519 of NC_056739.1, read as the reverse complement.
CCTTGTGATTGTTCTTGGCCTGGGAAGCTATTTTTTACCTCAAATTTGACTTTGGTAGACTTAATTAGCCCCCCCCCTGGAGTTGCTAAACTGCTACTGCCCTGTTTTCAGCTCCTATCCCCTATTAACCCTCTGCATCCTTCTAATTTCACACACACAGTGCCTTATGCCAGTGCCTCCTTACCTCTGAGCTAGTTCTCAGCTTCACTGATAACTTTCTGCTGGCTTTCTTCCTTCTCCTTGGCTCTACCCACTCCGTTCGCCCTGCAGGCTTACTCCGCTCCCCTACTCTGCCCTCAATTCTCACCCGCCCCCACAACTCCTACTTTTATTTCAACCACTCCCCACCCTCTCAACATAGCCATCCAGTCAAAACCTTCCCCTCTTTGTCCCTCCTCCTTTCACCCACAGTAATTAAATTCATCACTAATTATAGACATCACTCTTTCACTACCCCCTCTCACCCCATAGCTCTTCTCTCCAACCACAAATCCTCCCATTTTAAACTACCTTTTTCTAACCATGCTTTCCTTACCGTTCCTAACACTCTGAACCCCCATCTCCCTCCTACTACTCCTAACAACTTTGTACCATGCCAGCTCCTATACCTCCAATCAGTTTCCACTCTCTACTCCTTTCCATACTCCCACACAAAACCATCTCCTCCCTCACACAAATTATCATTTCTTTTCTATCTCCTCCTCTCTGTTTCAGCTCAAACATCTGCACCTTTTAATCCTAAAATTATTTCCACTACTGCAAAGACACTTGCTCTTAAACAAATACTAGACCATCCAGACTATCCTAAATCCAAACCAAAATACACTAAAATAACTTCCTTTAATAAACTCATCTTAGCTGGAGACATTCACCCCAACCCCGGACCTAATCCACCCACAAATAATTACCACCCCCTTCCTCTAACTTTTCATCCCCCTACAATACTCTTACATTTTTCACACTCAATGCCCAATGTCTCAACAACAAAGCACTTCAGTTTCAAGCATGGCTAAATCATAACCAACCTGACATTGTAGCCATCTCTGAAACTTGGCTCAAACCCCACATCTCTGACTCTGAAGTCCTACCCTCTGGATTTCACACTCTTAGATGTGACCGCCCAAAGAAAAAAGGCGGAGGCATTGCAGTAATCTATTCCAATCTACTTACCTTAATTACCCTACCAAACCCCATTTCTAAATTCGGCAATGCAGAACTAACAGCCGGTCTATTAAAAATGAATAATCACAAAAGCCTCTGTATCATCGCCCTTTATATCCCACCGGGAAATAACATCTCAACCCTTGAAGACATACTCCAATGGGCCTCAGCTGAAATTAACTTTGAAACTTACATACTAGGTGATGTAAACATCGATTGGAATCAAATCAACAGTCCCATGCCCTCCCTGTCCATTATCCTCTTTAACTTTACTCAAGTATCCACTCCATCACCAGACCCAATAAAACAAATCCCCCAGGATCCAATCTTGATTGGATCTTAGTCACCCACCCAAATAACATTACCAACTCTGGCACCATCCCTGACTCTATTAGTGACCACCTCCCAGCAGTCATTTACCATGCAACCACCTCCCATCCACACCAACATCAATATATTCAGACCCACAACCTTAGTAAATTTGACGCCAAAACCTTCTCTAACTATCTCAAACCAATGAATTGGAACATTCTAAAAACCCTTACACTCGATAAAGCCATAGACCACTTTAATTCTACTTTCCTAGATGCTCTAAATTCCCTAGCTCCACCAAGGAAAAAAAAGAATAAAAACTATAACTGCCCCCATGGCTCCCTAGCTCCACCAAGGAAAAATAGAATAAAAACTATAACTGCCCCTTGGCTAACCAAAGAAACAAAGCAAATTATGCATCAAAGAGGCAAATCCTGGAAGCTTTACCAAAAGAATAAACTTCCCAAAACCCTTTTGCAATATACACAGCTCCGTAACTTTGCAAAAAAACAAATCTTCAAAGACATAAAATCCTACTACACTAATCTCCAGTCCAACCATCCCAAAAACCCTAGGCTTTTTTGGAACTCCATAAACTCACTCCTCAACCCAGGCTCTAAAAATAACCCATGTCCAGACCCAAGTAAATATGACCTCGAATTAGCCTCACTATTCAACTCTTTCTTTATAGAGACAATATTCGACCTAACAAAAACTTTTCCCAACAACGACCCATCTCCTACATTCCACCTCATCTAAGTCCCCAAAAATTTTCCCCCCATGTTTGAGCTTAAACCTGTCTCCACAGACTACATAAAAAGACTTCTATCCAAACTTAAACCCTGCTCCAATGTACCTGACAACATCCACTCTTCTTTTCTCAAGTCTGTTGCGATGGTATAGCTTTCCCAATTAGTATCCTAATGAATAGATCTATAAAGGAATCCTATGCCCCTAAACTCTGACATTCCACCTTTATTCTTCCTCTCCACAAGGTAGGCAAAAACATTAACATTTCAAAACTCTGCCCTATAGCTCTTCTCCCTCCAATCTCCAAAATTCTAGAAAAATGCATCCACCTCCAACTTCTGCCTTTTCTGGCTAAAAAACAACTTCTTACCCCTACCCAACATGGCTTCCGACCAGAACATAGCACCATAACAGCTCTACTCTCATTTTTAGAAACTGTCACTCAAGCCCGAGATTCTGGGAACTTGGTATCCACAGTGCTCCTAGATCTCTCTAAAACATTCAATACTGTTTCCCATAAGCACCTTCTAAGTCATCTATCAAACCTAAATCTCTCCCAAAACACTCTTTCCTGGTTCTCAAGCTATCTGTCAGATAGATATTAGGCTGTGAAATGGAAAAAAAGGCACTTCACCTTTCTTACCCACTCCTACCGGAGTACCACAGGGGTCCATCCTTGGACCAATGCTGTTTAATATATTTATCAATAACTTTCACTCTGCTATTCCTAATGCCAAAGTCATCCAATATGCAGATGACTCTACACTTGAATGCTCTGCCTCTAACCTCTCTGAACTCCTATCTAAAACTCAGACTGCCTTCTCAACTACTGAGATCTGGATGTGCCAAAATCGCTTTTCTCTCAATGCTAACAAATCTAAAATACTATTATTCACTCCCTCAAAATCTTTCTCTGTTGATAAAAATTCCTTCCAAGTCCTTAGACAAAACAACTCTCCGATTGAAGTTGTTCCCTTTGCCAAACTACTCGGTGTAATTATAGACGAACACCTCAAGTTCGACATCCATATTCAGCAAAATATAAAGAAAACTCACCAAAAAATAGGTATGCTATACAGGAACAGCCACTTCCTCTCTATTTCTACCAGGCATACTCTGGCCTCCTCTTACCTCCTTCCCTCCCTTATGTATGGTGCCCCACTACTAACTAACCTATCCTCCTCCATCACTTCCAAACTTGAAAGCTGTTATAACAAAATTTCTAAATTTGCCACCAAAGCCAAACATTCCATACATCACTGTGTTACCCTCCAATCCCTTAACTGGTTAGAATTCACAAATTACCCGGACTTCCTGCAGCTCACTGCAGCACATAGACTAATATTTAATCCAACCAAATGCTCAGCTCTAACCAACATCCTTCCTCCATACACCCCAAACAGAACTCTCAGATCTGAACACCAAAACTTGATTACTATCCACAAACCTAAACATCCTGTTAGACAACTTCTCCTCTCCTTCTCCTTGGGTAATAAATGGAACTCTCTCCCTTCCGCACTAAAGACAATTTCAAATACAAACAACTTAAAAACACAGCTTTACACCTACCTCTCCTCCAAATAGAAATGTAACTGCATTCTCCCTACCTAAAACTCTTTAACAAAAGCCCCTGGGAGGGTATCCTCCTGAGTTCCTAAGCACCTTATAGCTGGCTATAACCTTCTATAGCTAATTCCCATACAATCTCTTACACTCTATATATATTGTAAATAGCTTTTGACTTTAACTGTGTGAATTTGTTAAAATGTATCTGCACAATATTTTTCCACTATGGGCAATATTACTCACACTTTGCATTATTTGATATGTATTTGTAGTTGTACCTTATTTTTACTGAACTGCTATCTTTACTGTAATCTGTTTCATGTAGCTTTTCTTCCCAGGCCTCCACTTAAAATGGGCTCACTGGGCCCAGTGGACCACCCTGGTAATCAAATTGGAAACTGTTTGTGTCTTTCGGCTTTTCCCGGTTAGGGGTCGCCACAGCGGAACTCCGGTCCGCTAATGATTGGCAGTAGAGTTTTACGTACTAGCTTGCTGGGCCTAATGCACAACCTTCAATGAAGGAATGCCCATTCATGCATGTCGCCACACAGAAGACGCTCTAACTGAGAATCGAACGAGCAACGTCTAACTGTGAGGCGACAATGCTACCGCAGCACCACCACCGCAAATTGGAAATAAATAAAATAAAACTAAAATAAATGAGGGAGTTTTCAATTTGCCTGGTCTGGCACTTCCTAATTTTTGCCATGATTTTCTTCTTCTTATAATACAACCTAAATGATTTTGGGGTTCCACTAGGATGGATTCTTTTTGAGCTTGTCCTGTGTTTTTTCTGGAAAGCTGCAGCTGCCTGTATGAAGCCCTTGCCATGATTGTAAATGATTGTGTGGAGTCTGCATGACCTCCCTGTGTTCGTGTGGGTTTCCTACGGGTGCTCCGGTTTCCTCCCACATTACAAAGACATGCACCTGGAGCATTTCTCCCTGGGCCTCCACTAAAAATTGGCTCGTTCCAAGTTGGACTTTCCCAGTTAACAAATATAAAATAAGATAAATAAAGTACATTTCTGTGAACAATTCAGCATAGGCAGAGGTGTTCTCAGGGTTTTTTTTTTTTGGGAAGGGTGCTTAAAGTTTTTCCAGGGTGTCACATAATAGTTGGATGTTTGCCTTAGAAGAATTCCTAAAAGTTCCAATGTTAGCTGAGGTCCTGGGTTTTATATTTATTTCATAGGAGACAGCTTTATGGTCCAACCTGAAGGGCAATATTCTCCCATGTTTTTGAAGACCAGATTAAGGATGTTTGAGCCATGTGGGCATACACAGTAACTGGTGCAGAATGTCTGTTTACAAAGTCCAGGAATCTCTGGATCTGCATGCTTGGGTTTGTGTATGATTCTCATTTTACATTCAGGTCATTAAATCTGCCCATGAATATAGTGTTGGGTTAAATGTGAAGTGTCTCCAGTACATTTAAGTATGTGTTATGGGTTCCTGAGTCATAAAGGGGGACCTATAGCTTGCAAGGAAGGCTATGGTATAAGACCTTGCATATTGTAATTTGGATGTGGAGAAGGTCAAGCATGTTATATTGTTTGTCCATCCTTTAGGTGTGTTAGATTTTTAATTAAATTGAGACACACCGACCTTTTGTCTCTTCCTGTGTGTAGTTCATCTAAATTTGTGGAAAGCATTATAGCCCTGCACTGCCAAGGTACTCTCTATGGCTTTGATGACTACACAGATGTCTGCATTCTCCAGGGTGAGGAGAGCTTGCAGGGAGTGGAGTTTTTTGTTTTGACTCCTGGGATTGAGAAGTAACACCTTCAGATTTTCTTGGGTAGGTTTTGCTAATTTGGAAGGTTTATCAGGTTAGCAATGCCTAGCCGCGGTGGTACAGTGGTAGCGTTGTTGCCTCACAGCAAGAGGTTCTTCTTGGCTGGAGTGCCTTCTGTGTGGAGTCTGAATGTCCTCCCCGTGGTCAAGTGGCCTCCGAAAGACATGCTTGAATGGGCGTGTCTTCGCTGAAGGTTGGGCGTCGGGCTGGCAACTCGGCACCATATAAAATCTACTGCCAATCATTAGCGGACCGGAGTTCTGCTGTGGTGACCCCTAACTGGGAAAAGCCGAAAAGACAAACAACAACAACATCAGGTTAGCAATGCCTAAAAAGGCAGTATGGAGTTGACAAGGTTTTAGCCAATATTCAAAAACCTAGAGGGAACAGGCACAGATCATTCCTGAGAAAGCAATGTGGACTGTCAACCATATCATCCCCGGCTGACACATATTGTACCCCCTTCGAATGACACCCAAAACTAAGCCAGTTATTAAAGTTAATTATCTTCTCTTTATATTCTGGCATCATCCTTGGAGAAGGTAGAATGCTGCTAGTGCTAGCCTCATACTGGCATGAAACATATAGTCCAAGAACTCCATCATTTCTCCCTTCATTTAGTCCAGGGATGTATGTCATTTACACCCACATGGACTATGGCTGAGAAGATATACTTGTGGTTCCAAAACTTGAGTGCCTACATGATCTGTCAGATCCTAGTCATTGACAGGCAACTGACTGTCACGCTCTCCTTACAGAGCCTGGTGAGTGGGGCATCTGTGTGTCTCACAATGGAGTCTTCTATAACCAAAATATTGGGTTATGTGGTGTTTTTCTTTATGGGCTTATAAGATGAGATACCATAAGATGTGGCAGTTTATGCTATGGAGGGTGTTCTTTTGGTAGAATGTTTTTGAGGTTACTGAGGATACTTATTCTAAGTGCAATGTCTTGGAGGCTTTTGTGGTTCAGAAATATTGCATTTAAGAACCTCAGCATATGTGGGTCTATGTGTCTGGTCCACACTATGTGTGATGGGTGTAGTGTGTGTGTTTGTGACAAGCTGTTTTGTATTATAAGTGCTGTCCTTGCTAACATCTCCTAATGAGGCCACCAACACCCCATCCCCTTGAAGGTAAGATTAGGGAGGAGGACATCCCATGTGTGGCTGGACTGGGGATTTTGTTATGTAGGGGGACAGTAATCTTAACTCGGAGGGTCCACTGTGACATCATACACATCACTTCATACTGTGTCTCCATCTGCATTCCCCCTGCCAAACAATTGGCAGCTTACCTGTGGCCATGGTATCATTCACAGGTCTCTGTAAGGGAGTTCCCAGTCTTGACCAAACTCACTTTCTCTCCAATGGTGGGTAAGCTAATAAATTCTCTTACTTCCACGTGTCACTCAGTTCCTTTACTGTCTGAGCAGCTAACAAAACCTCCGTTATCAAGGTCATGATCTCAGTTTGTCTACACCACGGAGCCAGGATATATCTATAGTTTGATATTTCTTAACCTGTCTTTAAGAAAGCATTATTGGTTTGGTTTATGTTTACACTTAATTATGTCTACTGTAATTAAGTGTAATGCATTGTTCTGAGTAACTTGATATGGCATAAAGAAACTTAGGCCTTTTCATATACGTGGCAAAAGGTAAATAAATAAATAAACTTAGGCTTACATGTATTTATTATACAGCGAGTAAATACTGATCGGTTGGGCTATTACCTTAACTCACTGGATAACAAAGTCATTTTTAAGTTGGGAACTGGTAAAGGCAGAAGCATTCCTTCCACCTTAGTGAGCAGACAAGCTTTGAGCTGAAGGAAGAAAGAACAAAGTTAGGCAAGGTAAAAAAGTGAGACAAGAAAGGAAAGAAAAAAAATGAACACAGAAACAATAAAATATTTTTTTTACATACTCCAGATTACAGATTGATGTAGCTAGAGGGTCTGTATATGGCAGTGATAACTGCAAAGTTGATGGTTGTTTCATAGAGGAAATAGTATGAGGACAACTAGATCATAATTTACACCTGAGCAGTTTACAGAAGAGCTTAATGATTTATCATGGATGAAAAGATATCATGTGGCCTGTTGGTACACTGGCAATGTCAGATAGCACTAGATATGACCTTGTTTAAAAAAATACTCCGAGTGGACTGTCCAGATGGCGACAGTGAAAGAAAAGATAGTCCATCCTCTAGGGCAGGATGCAGGGAATTTACTACAGAACTATCCCACTGTACTGAAATACAATTTCATTAAAAATGCACAAACACAGCTATACACATAATTAAATTGAGTATTTCTTGTAGAAAACAAATGCAATCATGCATCCAGCACAGAATACACCACTTCACACATACCCTAACTCTACCTCTAATCCTAAACCTAACCAAATTTGCCTTAGAAGAATTCCTAAAAGTTCCAATGTTAGCTGAGGTCCTGGGTTTTATATTTATTTCATAGGAGACAGCTTTATGGTCCAACCTGAAGGGCAATATTCTCCCATGTTTTTTGAAGACCAGATTAAGGATGTTTGAGCCATGTGGGCATACACAGTAGCTGGTGCAGAATGTCTGTTTACAAAGTCCAGGAATCTCTGAATCTGCATGCTTGGGTTTGTGTATGATTCTCATTTTACATTCAGGTCATTAAATCTGCCCATGAATATAGTGTTGGGTTAAATGTGAAGTGTCTCCAGTACATTTAAGTATGTGTTATGGGTTCCTGAGTCATAAAGGGGGACCTATAGCTTGCAAGGAAGGCTATGGTATAAGACCTTGCATATTGTAATTTGGATGTGGAGAAGGTCAAGCATGTTATATTGTTTGTCCATCCTTTATGTGTGTTAGATTTTTAATTAAATTGAGACACACCGACCTTTTGTCTCTTCCTGTGTGTAGTTCATCTAAATTTGTGGAAAGCATTATAGCCCTGCACTGCCAAGGTACTCTCTATGGCTTTGATGACTACACAGATGTCTGCATTCTCCAGGGTGAGGAGAGCTTGCAGGGAGTGGAGTTTTTTGTTTTGACTCCTGGGATTGAGAAGTAACACCTTCAGATTTTCTTGGGTAGGTTTTGCTAATTTGGATAGGTTTTGCTAATCTAACTATACCCTTAAACAGACCCATTGCTAACCATAACCTTAAATCTAAAACTGTTCCTTAAATCTAACCCCAAGCAATATACCATAGTGGTGTTTCAATGCTTTGGTAACAAGAATGCAACTGGTAACACATGATATAATTGTCAGAAGAAAGATACTTCTGCCACAGTCAAACTGATTACAAATAAACATTACTGACTTCTTTATTTAACTATTTCTCTTTCCATCTGGCCAGAAATTCGACCAAACTAAGTTTGTCAAATGGCCTTTAATTCAGTGTGGACATCAGACAAGCACAATTCAACCACATGGTTCCAGTAAAATAGCCCTCATTTAAATAACTAAATAACATGAAAATGTTAGTTTTAATCTCAGTACATTCAGAGGTATAAGAAGGTAAAGAGATGTCTCTAACTAGAGTTCTAGGCATTTAATTTGTTTGCTATGACAATAAGTTCTATATTTGCAGATATGTAGGGACTGTTAGGAAATTAAAAAGAAATCTGAATATTCCAAGGGTGCCACATAGCATGGTTTTAATTGTATTCAATTTAGGGCAAGCTGCTTGCTGATTAGCAGAGATTGGATATCACAGCTGTCCCTCAATAGCTGCAGAGAAGTTAAAGGAACATCACTTATAGACTCAAACAGAATCGACATAATCAGCATACATGATACAATTAAGATTAGAGGTTTGGAGAATTAAAGGGCTGAATAACAAAGTGAATAGCAGCTATCCTAAAAAGAAGCAGTGTTGAAACACTAAGTATACAAGGGATAGAAACAGACAATTATCAAGCTGAAATTTACTGTCTTTTGGTGCAGTTCTCAAGTAACCCAACACCTAGAAAAACAGTTATTATACCAGATGTATGTAGCCAAATCATAGAGCTGATAAGAGCAAACAGCAGAGCTCAAAGATTTGTTATATTCACAAAAATGCAGCAATAAACTGATGAGATTTCATTCCTCTGTAGATTGAGTCTGTTAAACAAAGTAAGGCTGTTACTATGTTGTAGCCTGTTCTAAAATTATATTATTCACGTCAGTTCCACCTGAATATATATCTGAGTTCTGTCTGACCTAACCTGAAAAGTAATGTTCAATAATCCTAATCAGGAAGGTGGACATAGGTACAGAAACTATCGATGTCCTAGTAATCACCTGGTTTAAGTTGATTAATGATGTATGTTACATTCCCTAAGTCTGAAAAGGTATAGCAAAAAAGCAAAGGGTTGATGATGTATGCTTTGATGAAGCATGATTGAATTCTTTGCCTTCACTGTGTCTAAATGTAACTACCTTACAATGATTGAATTGCAAGGTGGTGTGCTGTTAAGTTTATTTTGTACACTAATGAAAATTGTTTCAGTGTATTTGTTTAAAGAATAAACAGAATGAAGCATATTGGTTACTAGACTTCAGTGGTTCACCCGTCTAGCTAGGGTTTCAGTAAGCATTTTTTGGGGATTTTGCTGAAATGGAAAACTGAGATGTAGGTGAGGGCATGGGATGCTTTACAAATGTTAGGACTGGACAGTGAGCATATAGAGCTATTGATAAAGGAAGCAAGGACTGTGGAACTGCTTTTGAATGTGTCATTGATTTCATTATGGTCAGAGCATAAGCTGACATTGGTGCTGACTTTCCTGATAATGTTATTAGGGTGCTGGATCCTGCAGAAAGAAGGCTTATCTTGAAATTTCTGGAACTGGTTAAAATGAAATGTCGCATCCCTTTGAAAGATGAGCCTTTATTTTACTTATTTTAAAATCCTTTGCTGTCATAGTCATTCCTTTCAAGCCCGAACATCCAATGATGTATCTAATGAGAATTAAAAAGTTTATTTTTTGATGTTCTTAAAATCAAATAGATCTTCCACATTAACCAGCTCTACCAGTACAATGTCCCGCTCTGATAGACTTAGTGAGAGTAAATGCCTCCAAAGGACACCAACTGATTTACTGCGTCACATAGTTGCTTCAAGCATATCTTAACATTTTTAGATCTCTCTACAGAGATAAATTTTGGAGGTACAGAACAGTCAATAATAGCAGAGGTTGAAAACGAATGAATTGAAAAAAATCAAATTAATTCAAGTGACATTTTTGTTATACTCTTAGCTATTTCAAATTACCCAGTTATGATTACAATTGTGATGCTCATATTTGATTGTCAAGCCTATAATCCCTGGTGTTGAAAAAAGATTGCTGATATTTTTTGCTTCTCGTATACCTATCAAAATAATTTTTAACAAACCTAACAACTTACCTTAGCTTTTAAAGTAAGCTTATTCCATAATTTTGAAAAGTACTGTAGAAAGAATCTGTGATTTTTTTTTATTGATATACTTAGTTTTATTATACTACTCCCAGACCTGTTTATGTAACAGTGTACTTAAAACATAGCAACTATTAAGTTGTCTTTTCATGTTGTGTATATTTCAATATGCTATACAATCTACAATATATATATATATATATATATATATATATATATATATATATATATATATATAGGTCAACTGAAGTTCGTCCACTTTACCTTAGGTCAACGTCTGCTTAGCTGACAAAATTTGATCAACAGATGATCGACAGGTGTGCAAGATTGCATAATTCTTGGGAAAGGAAATATGCCCTTTCCCTGAGATTGCGTGATCTCAGAGTTACTATATATGTAATAAGCAGGATGTTAGGGTGCATGGGGAGGCTTGCCCCTCCTGAAAAAAAAGATGCTTTAATCTTTTTTTTTTGTACATTTTTGCATGCTCTGAGATTATCGATCGTTGCACACATAGTAGCATGTCAGCATTTGGAAAAATCAATCTTTTGGTGTTGACTTAGTAAATATTGAGATTTGGGCATTTCTATCGATATCAGCACACATAGATAGATAGATATAGAGAGAGAGTTAGATAGCGGGAGATCAGAGATGTGAAGGGAATGCCTCTATATCTGGAGGTACTGGAGGGCACAGCCCCTCTATAAAAAATATTGTTTTGGAGTGTATAGCAATATTTGCCTGTGGAATAGTGTAAGATTGTAGTTATGTAATATTCACATTTCACTTGTGATGTTTTTGCATCTTAGCTAATGGATACATTATATTTTATTATAAATCCAGATTCATACTAGTCAGAGTTTAAATTTGTTGTCTCTCATTGATCTCAAGGTTTTGATGAAAGTGTAATATTTATGAGTTGGCCATTTATTTTATAACCATAAGTGATGTCCTTTTTAAAAAGCCTCATGAAGTTACATTTACTAACATTAAAGATGAGGTTATTACTATATTGTCAAGTGTATATTTTTGTAAAACATCTTGGAAAACTTTGGCATATTTTATTACTGTAACTGTTTAACAGTTTGTAATCATCAGCATATATAATTATTCAGAACCAATGTTGTACTTTTATATCCAAGAAGAATTGTACAGAAAGAGGTGACACAGGATAGAGCATTCCGGGATACAACTGGTGACCTTCATCAGGATATATCCTCCTACCGTGGCTTGTGTACTATATTCTCACAAGTGCTGTACCTATTAAATTGTATATACATCAGCACTTAATGTTTTTATATTATCAGTTGTTTCCTTATTTTCAATAATGCTGAATACTTTAGCAAGCTCAAGATAAACAGCATGCACTTGTCAGTGTTTCTGTTGTCTCTTCAAAGAATGCTACAGAGCTAGATCTCCAGTCAGTAAATGCAAACTGATGCGTGCTTAATTGGGGTAGTCTCCAATAATATTCTGAATAAGTGTGACTCTTCCCATTGATTTTACAAATACTGGCCAGGCTTATGGGTGTCAGATTGTTTGGATATGATGTGATACACCACCCCATCCCTTTTGTTAATTGGTGCAGTATAGGACACGTGTTTCAGCTAGGTTGTCTTTGATTTATTGTAGGAAACTATGAGATAGTTGTGTTCCAGTGGAACTTGTATCTTTAATTTAACTTGTGGCAGAAGTTATTATACCTGCAAATATATAAAGTGTGCCTTTACTTGTCTCTAAAATATTCTGGTTTATGTCTCTGTTTATTATGAAGGTTTCATTTTTTTTTTCTCCAAGCACATTTACTATATCTTTCTGCTGAGTGATTACTTTATTGCTTATTGATAATGTGCTTCATTCACAAATGTTCTCTTTCAGTTTTCTGATGTAATGAACATATACAGTATCTTATTATTGCTTTTGGCCTTTCAGAACAAGCTTTGTTTATAGGTAGATCTGGAACACTGGATAAGAAAAGTTAATAGTTTGCATTGCTTTAATCCACATCCACAACCCCTTTTCCCATTTTTGCACATGCGGTCAGAGTGTCACCCCAACAGTGACAATCTTCTAGAGCCAAGGTTCACACCACCGGGTGGCTAACCCTGCTGTGGCTGTTCTTCCATACCACATACACTCACATGCACACTCACACCTATGGACAATTTAGAGTGCCCACTCCACCTGCTGCATGTCTTCAGAATGTGGGATGAAAAGGGAGCACATAGAGGAAACCGATGCGCTCACAGAGAGGATATGCAGACCCGCACAGAAGGCACTCCAGCCGAGAATCAAAACAGAGAACATCTTGCTGTTAGGCTACAATGCTATCCACTGCTTCCTGTGTTGAATTACATCTAAAATTTGTTTTTATAAATAAAGTAAATTTTTAAAGCTATATAGCATCTACTTTTGCATTATATAGCTTTATGATTTCACCAAAAAGATTTTTGTTGACTCCACCTGTACATTTGTGCTTTATCAATGTATGTTTTTGAATATAGAAGTTGATAATATCATATAACTCATTGAAAGTATCCTGAGTAGAATTATTTGGGTCACAAAGTACAGTGTCCCAGTTAATATTCATAAGGATGTTATCTACTGCATTATATTTCTATTAGTAAAGTCTAGCAAGGATGACGTATTATATGATTATGTTTGAGTTTACTCTCAGGATAACAGTATCATGACCTGTGGTAGTTACTGAAGGTATAACCATGGGTATGTAAAAGAAAGTTCCCAGGTATGTCCCTAAGATATCTAACATATTACTTGCTGAGATTAAGAAAAATAATTTTTTTGTGAAGCAGAAGCCTTAACTTACAAGGTTTCCACATTACAGTAAGTCTTTCTTTTTCCATGACCATTCTTCTGTGACTGTTATCCTCAAGCAGTGGCTGTAGTGCAGACAGTAGACTCACCTGGGAAGCTGCATGCTAATGCAGCAGCCCAAGGGAGGGGCCAATGCTAATTAGCCACGTGCTGCTTCTCTTTCAGAAATGGCTGCAGCTCTTGATTAACTCATTAGAATAATTCAGAGAATTGTTCTACCAAATTAATTTTTTCCCTTGGAGGACAAAGCTAATGTAATCTTTTGATGGCATTCACCCATTGACTTATAGGGAAGTAGTCACAGTAGAGGTAAGTATAGTGGAGTCATGTGTTTGTGTGCTCGTGTGTGTGTGTGTGTGTGTGTGTGTGTGTGTGTGTGTGTGTGTGTGTGTGTGTGTGTGTGTATGTATGTATATATCTGTATGGACAGGAATGTAGCTGAATGGATGTGTCTGAATGAATGAATGTGTGTGTGTGCTTGTTGGAGGGAACCTATGCTACTGCAATGCATGGGCTGGTTGAGAGAACACTAGCATAGCCAGGTTTGAGACCATAGTGTCACATTCAGAGAAATAGTAATCTGAATCAGAGATTATCTCCAGTGTGCTAATTGACTAACTCTCTTTAATACCAGTGATATTAATTAATGCATGAACAGTGTATTGCCTTGAGTTGTTTTCTTGGCTTCTTGCTTTTTGGTGTTTCTTTACATATACTAAAACACTATAACTAATCTCATTGGAAAGAATACCCTAGCATTTGTGATATGCACTTCTGACCAGTAAACCAGGTTTCAGTAATTATACCAATATTAACATCTCCCATGTTGAGAAAAGGATTTAATATCATGTCCATTTTATAGCTGAGACTTCTAGCATTTATGAAAAATCACCCTCAATCGGATTTTTGGATCATGTGTCATTTTGTAACTTCAATTCACCTATTAGAAATTTTATGCAGTGTGCTGAATCTTGTCATTTTATCAACTCAGTTTAAAATGCTTCACTTGGCTGTATATAGCCCTGCAATGAACTTGCTGCAGGTGTAAATTCACACCATGTTGTTGTACATGCCCCAGTAGTGTATTCATGTCAAATGCATGTGATGTATGTTATGCACTTGTTGTATATCTACTGTATGTCTTTTTTTGTTTCTTATTACTCGTGGAGCTTTTCTCCCCAGGCCTCCACTGTCAATTGGTCTTAAGGCCCAGTGGACTATCCCAGTAAACAAATGCAAATAAGTAAATAAATAACCTTTTTATTTGTGAATTTTGTGTATTAGGATGGAAAAAATCTGTTCCCTACTTGTAAAACCCCAGGTAGAGGGGTGAGCTTAGGAAGAATTACAGCCTGTTTTTTTATTAGTTGAGGTTTCATATTTAACCACGCCAAAGCCAAAAAACAACAAACTTAATCTACAAAATGTCCCCAGAAGCGTAGGATACTATGAATACTAAAATACTTTATTGTGATGCACTTTCGTCCAGTAGCTTCACTGGACTTCCTCAGACAAAACTTTACCACATATTACACAGTATTAAAACACTCCCATTAAAGCAATTAATTAATTAAACACCTTATTAACTGCATCCAATTCATTTACAATAAATTACCAACTTCTGTCACTCATCCCACTAACACATATACATATATTACACTATACTTTATATTCATTACATTTTCATTTATCTTGTATATAAATATATATATATATATATATATATATATATATATATATATATATATATATATATATATATATATATATATATATATATATATATATATATATATATATATATATATATATATATATATATATATATATATATATATATACAGACACCAGGAATGTTCAAATGTGAGCCTTGTAGTATGTGTAGACATATGTCTACTGGTGCATCTTTCATTATAAGGAATAAAGTGTATAAGAATGAGGGAAGATACAACTGCAATAGCAAATCAGTTGTTTATATTGCCCAATGTCAGTCTTGTCGGGCGTTTTATGTGGGCAAGACAGACAGAAAAATGAGGGAGAGAACATATGAACATATCTTAAGTATGAATAAAGTAAAAGGTGATAATGATTTGGCTAGACATGTATCGGTCAACCAAGGACATACATTCACATTTATGGTTATTGATCAAGTAGTAAGGGATGACAGAGGGGGGTTCATGAGCCTATTGGTAGAAAAACATGAAGTTTTGTGGCAATTGCGTTTAGACGCTAGTAGGTGGCCTGGCCTTAATGAAGTAGTGTCCATCTCAAGTATATTGAAATTAAAGAGTCTTAAAATATAGTTAAAATGGTAGTTTTAGTGGCAAATTAGATGTTTTAGAATGTTTTATGAACTGCATATTGTAAATATTATTTTAAAAAAAAATCTTAATTAGATGAGTAGTGTATGTTAAGTGCCCTTTAGGTAGTAAAAATCCTTAGTTTAAGAAAGTTTTATGAAATATGAATATATGTAATGTTATTATAAGGTGTAGGTTTTACATATATGTAATATATTTATATACAAGATAAATGAAAGTTTAATGAATATAAAGTATAGTGTAATATATGTATATGTATTAGTGGGATGAGTGAGAGAAGTTGGTAATTTAATGTAAATTAATTGGGTGCAGTTAATAAGGTGTTTAATTAATTAATTGCTTTGATGGGAGTGTTTTAATACTGTGTAATATGTGATAAAGTTTTGTCTGAGGAAGTCCAGTGAAGCTACCGGATGAAAAGTGCTTCACAATGAAGTATTTTAGTATTCATAGTATTCTAGGCTTCGGGTGACGTTTTGGGGTTTCATTTTTCTTATTTTTGGGAAGCTTTCCTTTTCAGTTATCTATTTAGTACATGGCTCAGTAGGTTTAGAAAGATGCAGAAAAAACATCAAACCAGAAATCCACAGCAAAACTGATTTGTTGTCTCTAGCACTTTGGTTAAAATGTCTTCAAGGTAGTATTACACCATTCTTTGAACAAAAATATACACAGGAATAAGACAAGCAGCTGTGAAGAGTAGATACAGAGCATGGGTGAGGCTGTAAAGTAGTGATGAGAGGTGCAGCTAAAGAGAAAGGAGAAAGTAAGAATGGAAGAAGAAAGATTATAAAGGAAAAAGAAAGAGAAGAAGGTGTTAAGGAATAGGTGTAATATAGTAGTGAAGAACATAATGGTTCTGGAGAGAATGACAAGGGAATTGCACAAGCAAAATAACCTGTAAGTTTGGGGAAATTTTGTGAGTCAGGAGATTCATTGTTTAATGATTTATTTAAGCAACAGGTACCAAGTGTATTTGTGCCAGCTCTTTGCAGCATGTGGACATATGGGAAGTTTGGAAAATGTCAATTTGCCTACGGCATATTCTAGAGATGTACACACACACACACACACACACACACACACACACACACACACACACACACACACACACACACACATATCTGTCATGGTAGAAAGGGTAAAGAAGACAAACAAACAGAACTGGCTTAAGATAAATAAAAGGGTGTTGATATGGGACAGAACATAATACTCTGGATGGGCCTGTAGACTGACGTAATCTGTACATCCATCCACCCATCAAGATTAGCCTTAAAGGTAGTCAAAGCAGTACTTTGAATTGTGCTAGTAACTTATTCAATAGGCTGGAACACATTGCATTATGAAGTTATCTTTCAAGCGAGTCTTATTTATTTGTTGGTGCAGATTTGGTGTCCCTACTGCAGGTGTTTAAAGACTGCGGTGGTGGTGCTGCGGTAGCGTTGTTGCCTCACAGTTAGACGTTGCCCATTCGATTCTCAGTTAGAGCATCTTCTGTGTGGCGACATGCATGAACGGGCGTTCCTTCGTTGAAGGTTGTGCGTTAGGCCCGGCAAGCCATCACGTAAAAACTCTACTGCCAATCATTAGCGGACCGGAGTTCTGCTGTGGCGACCCCTAACCGGGAAAAGCCAAAAGACACAAACAAATTGCAGGTGTTTAAAGAGCTACTGATTTTGCAAAGAAACAGAAGGTCATATATGACTAAGTCTTTCATGGTTTGAAAAGGAAGACACGTGCCATCTTAGAGCAGCCTGCAAGCTATTGAGTATAATAAGACTTGTGATATTTTATCCAGAGATTTGAAAGACTTAAGGCCTTTAATTTTCTTGGTTACATATATCGTTGGGACATTTCTCATTGAGCAATATGTTTAGATATATACATACCAATGGAGGCAGGCATTCAATGATGGGTCTGATAAGAGAAGAGTACAGTAGTAGGATTACTTCTTTGGATCTTAAAGATGTTCCACTGAAAATCAACAGGTCTAAACAGAAGGATTTTCTGACTATGGTGGAAACATGATGATTGAATGACAGAGAATTGTACCCAGGTCTTCTATGATCATGCCTGTCTTAAGAGGAGTACCATTTATAACATATGAGATTGCCGGACCTCTGTAGTGTCAGTGGTGGAGCTGATAACAATGTCTAACTTGCAGACATCCAAAAACTTGATCAAGTATACTTCTGAGATATTGGACTGAAGGTCTACAAAATAAATTCAAAAAAACAGAGGGCTCAACACTGATCCCTGTGGTACTCCACTAGTTACAATTTTCCATGCAGGGTGACCACCAACAACTTTCACAACCTGGGATCTGTCATGTAGCCATTTTGCAATCCAGTGGGAGATGGTGTTAAAAGTCTTGGCCAGCTCAAGATAAGCAGTGTGCACTGAGTGATTACTGTCCATAGCCTCCTTTGTAACATTTTCAAAGCAGTTAATTAGGTTTAGGAGGCTCGACCTACCCTTCTCAAAAAGGCAAAAAAAAAAAAAAACTGATTGGGATCTACCGAAGTTCAGTTGCTTTTGTCTGTATAAACATGTTCTGCGATGGCATGTTTCATGACTTTGCATATAATGTGACATTGATGGGCTTATAATTGTCTGGATCTATACAGGGGCCACCCTTGTGTAATGGAGTCATGGTGGCTGGTCTCCAAGAATCAGACACAATCCCGGTAGCTAGACTGAGGTTGAGCAGTTTAAGTACATGCTCAAATAGTACTTACTTGGCACTGATGAGAATACTGACCTGTTGTCAGGTTCCATGGAGATATTAGTTTTAGTCTTTGATGGGGATGTCAAGGTTTATTGCAAGGCGATTTCAGAGGAAACTACATTTTCAGGGTTACTGGGGGCAATAATGTGGATAACTGGGGTAAAACTAGCACTACATATGTCTGCTACTATATGGGCTCTATCCTTGGGATTGGAATACAGGATATCATTATAGATGAGCTTGGTGCCTGTTGACATTTTTCCTTAATTTTCTTTGACATAACAGAAGTAAGATTTGTTGTTTTCTATGGTATCTGTGGCAACCTTAAGCTTGAAGTCTGCTTTACATTTTCTTCCTTGCTGGCATGTTTTAATGTGGTTCTCAGTTAAAGGGACGGGGATTTATTACAACTTTTCATCATTTTCCTTTTTTGTTATACAGGTTATTAATACTGGAGTTCACTAGATAGATTTATTCCTAAAGTTACCATTTTATTTATGGCAGCGAGGTACTGACTTTTCTATGCAGCTGTTTAGGTGCTGGCAAAAGCAGGAGGCTAATGTGTCAGCCCCCTCATTTGGGTCCATTGTTTGGAATTTTGCATGGGTTTTCTACAAGCTGATGCAGGTTTGCCATGGGGAACTCTCTAAAGATTGTCTCACTTGGTGGTGGTGTAGTATCACTGGGCCTGATAGAAAACAAGGCCGAGTTGTCAGATTTGGCTAAGGATGAGAAGATTTGGGGTGGGGTATAGGAAGGGAATAGGATGATAAGGAGTAGGTCAAGGATAGCAGAGCCTCTAGATGGCAGTTTTACAATTTGTTGTACAGCATTGACATTAACAAAGTCTAGGGAATGTTGAACACCTCCATTTTAGAAGTGTAGGTGTGCCAATTAATAATTGCGTAATTGAAATTCCCTAAGAATAAGGCATTTGGTTTGATGCTTAACCCGTCAAAGATGCTAAGGTAATTTTTATGATCTTTGGAGGGCATTCATTGGGATCTGGATCTAACAATGAGGTATTAGGTGGATTTGTTAATGGTGATTTGGATCTCCCAGAATCCCAAGTAAGAGTCATGGGTAATTTGTTCTGAGGTGATGGTATGACAAATACAGATATCCACCACAGTTTCCCAAGAGCCTGATAACATGATAGGCACTTGATTCTAGTATACAGGATGAACTGGCATTGCACTGGAACTGTGTCTCAGTAATTACCCAAGTATGAATGTGTTTAAGACGCAGAAGCATATCAAGTTCAGGCATTGTTCTATTTAGACTCCTAGCACTGGATATTACCACCATGATGTTATCCAAATGTGAGTTGGAGTTTGATATGTAGGAATGCCCGTTACGGAGGCTATGACTGAAAAAGGCACTACAGAGACAGCAAGAGCTTTAGCCAGTATGCAGAAGCCCTTGTATGAAAGGTATAAGCCATCCCTGGTGAAACATGAAGTCTCAAGCTGACACATTTTGGATTCCTTAGCTAATTGTTAATACCAATTATCTTGTCTTGATATATAGGCATCATTCTTGGTGAAGACAAGATACTGTTTTTTTTTTCTGATTTTAATACACACATAGTAAGTTCTATCATATTTCTCTACATGTTCCTCTGTGTGCATTCACTTCCACGTGGGCAACTAAAGGTTGTAGTCATAGTTGTCTTGTTTAAGGGCCCTTGAGGACCTTGTGGCATCACAAATCCAGGTACCAGAGAAGTAGCTTACAGAAATCCTACTCTTGTCTAGGTTGGTGAATAACAAGTCCATATGCCTAACTATAGAGTCACGTATGACTCCTGATGACACTTGGGTGAGCTATGTGATTTTGCAGAGAATGTGTTTGTATGTGGGGGAGGGCGTGTGTGTAGAGAGGTACTTCATATTGCCTTCTGTGCTGAAGGCTGGGATGTTTTAGAGTGTATTCTAGGAGGCTTTAGCAAATTTTTCTTTACAGCCTCAACATAAGTTAGAAGCCTAGTAATGTGTTATGACTGATGTCATTTAGTGGAGGTATGATGGTTACCAATAGTGGGCTGATGTGAGAGGTTTGTGTAAATGCTCCTTAAATATTTATATCTCTCTCAGGTTGTACTGTCAGCTAGTAGAAGCAGTGAACATTCAGTAAGCATAAGACAGTTGCTACACTGCCTTAGAATGCTTAATGTGATAAGACTGGCTGCAGATGGGGTGAGAGTAGACTGTTAAACCATGTGCAGAGGACTGGGGCTCATTGCTGCACTCAAGGTCAGAGGGGAGACTGTTGTAGCAGACCCTGATACTCTTGTTAGTTTAGATGGTACCTAATGTAGCAGTACTTAGTAAAAAGGCAGAAATAGGTCTGCCAAGAATGATAAATAGTGGTGATTCATCTATTGTCTAGTACCTGACTACTAGTGCTGGTCTCACCACAGCTGCATGCAGCTGGGAGTCAATGACTCTGCTTCTTCACTTACCTGAAGCAATACAATAGCACCTATCCTTAGCTGGCACCAGAGTAGTTTTTGTCCCAGGTTTTGCTGGGTAGTACACTTGTTATAGTCTTCTCTTGGTAGATGCCCTGGGTAACGTACATCAGCTCAGCAAAACAGAATACCAAGCTGCACAAAGACCCAAAATTAAAACTGAAGAAATTCTTATAAAAAAAAAAAAGCCACCAGACAATTCAGGGAAGTTCCATGCACATTGCCTAGTCAGAGACTATCAGGAATCAATATCCTTCTGCACCTCCTCTCACCAGGAGTGAAGTAGTAGCATTAATCCTAAGTGGGCTCCTAAGAAGCAGTTCTCAGGCTTTCCGTGATTTGTAATCTTTAGGAAGGCTAGGAAATAATGTTCCACCTGCTCCATCTCCGACAAGGAAGAAGAAGCATTGATCCCAGGCTGATTCCCAAGAAGAGGTCTGCAGGCTCTCCTGTGATCGGTAGTCTTGTCCTAGATGTTATAGATTTTAAAAGTAAAATGGAAACAAGGAGTTAATACTCTATGTATTGCACTGTGTACTGAGTGAGTATGACAATATGAAACAGACGGTAAGTCAGGTATTATCTGTTTAGGGGGAGGGGCTTCCCAGTTTGAGAGCAGAGGAGCAGATGAAATGAGGTGTGACTGGGAGCAGCCTTCAAAGGCAGATGTACAGTAAGCTCATGAGGCACTATGTTTAAGAAAAGCATAGCAGGCAGGTGAGTGGACAAAATCCACTGAATCACACATCACAACAAGTGCTCTCATATTATCTGCATTTCCCAGTGACAAAATCCACTTCCTGCTCTTCTTATCCTAAATAAGAAATCTTACTTCTCAGCGCCTATCACAAATTAGGTAGATTTAATTCCACTGCAATCAATCAGTGAAAAACAAATATTTTCCTAACTGGTCCTAGCCAAGAACTTGTAAAACTAAAAAAAAAAATAAATAAATAAATAAAATAAAGAAAACAACCTTAAAGTAAAACAAAACTTGAAAAGAAAAATGTAATAGAATAAGAGCAAACAACAACACACAGTGGAAGTATCCAAATCCTAATGAAGAAATCCAATCCAGTCACACACTAGCAGCAGTCTCAGAACACTTACAGCTCCCAATGCTCTGCTGAGTCACCTAGTTGGAAGGTTACTTTTATGCAGAAGTGCTTATGCACCTCCTGAAGGCACTGACTGTGGAGCTGGCAAGGTTGCCTCAAGCTTGGATAATTAGAGAACACTGCCTGGCAAGCAATATGATACTCCAGCATCCTTGATCTCCTCACCCACCTAAATGTGGGTCAGATAGAGCCCAGTGGGTGGCTAAGGTGGGTCTGTCAGGCTCAGCGAATGAGGTGGGGGGTGTGGCGACAGCTGAGGGTTAACTGTGTGTGTGTGTGTGTGTAGAATAAGAGTTAAGGTAAACAGAAATACTGAAGGTTTCACATACATTCTGATTTAAAAGAGTAGGCAGTGGTACTACTGAGATTAAAGAGAGAGTTAGAGTAAAGAGAGTTAAAATGTAAACATGTATAATGGGAGGATAACACAGAGTCAGTGACAAGGAATTCCTAAAATGCTGTAGAGAGGGAAACAGTATGGATGTCAGGTGAAACAGAATCCTGGGCATGTGGAGCAAGTTCAGAAAATGACATTTCAATGGAGATAAGCAAGTAAGAGGCCCAGGACCCAGGTAAGATAGGCCTAAAATGTCAGGGGGTTGTGTCAACTGTAAGGCTACAAACAAAGGTGGGCCTGACATTAGACCAGAGTTACCTACAAGAATAAATTTGTCAGATGTTGTCTAAAGAGAATCAAGAAGGAGGAATAATTAATGGTTGGTATACAGAGGCAACATATAACTCTGTGCATAGCATCAGTGCTGCGCTGTACCTGACAGGAAGATCCCCATTGGCTATGAATCAATATGTAACTTTGTGCTCAGCACCAGTGTGCGGGGTTGTACCTGACAGGAAGATCCCCATTGGCTATGAATCAATATGTAACTTTGTGCTCAGCACCAGTGGGCGGGGTTGTACCTGACAGGAAGATCCCCACTGGCTATGAATCAATATGTAACTTTGTGCTCAGCACCAGTGGGCGGGGTTGTACCTGACAGGAAGATCCCCACTGGCTATGAATCAATATGTAACTTTGTGCTCAGCACCAGTGGGCGGGGTTGTACCTGACAGGAAGATCCCCATTGGCTATGAATCAATATGTAACTTTGTGCTCAGCACCAGTGGGCGGGGTTGTACCTGACAGGAAGATCCCCACTGGCTATGAATCAATATGTAACTTTGTGCTCAGCACCAGTGGGCGGGGTTGTACCTGACAGGAAGATCCCCACTGGCTATGAATCAATATGTAACTTTGTGCTCAGCACCAGTGGGCGGGGTTGTACCTGACAGGAAGATCTCCACTGGCTATGAATACCGCAGAGCAAAGGATTAAGCATGGCAACTATGCTGTTCCTTAAGGAAAAACATAGTGTAATTTAGTTTCTAAATGCATCTATTAATAAATGCCTTTGTGATAAGCATTTGTTCTTAGTATGTATATAGTTAATGTTTCTATTTAACGGGTTTGTATTATCACATCTAGCAAATGGAGTTGGGCTATGGGTCAAAGCCAAATTAATGTGACAAACAGAAATGTGATAATGATAGTGAACCCTTTAAAACATTGTTTACAGGTCCATTTTTTGTATAACTTTATTTAACATTTTAGTAACATATGGCAACGTTTGCGGAAATACATATATTTAGCAGTAAAATTAAATTTATATCATAAATTCCTTCAAAATAGTATAAGTAATCACCTTCTTTCAGTAGATCTATGCATATAATAATATAAGACCGTGATAAACAGGCAGATTCATATCTATGAATTATATACATTTTATATATTATAATAATGTTGCATGTTCTTTAGATAAACATAATAATAAACAAACATGCAGAGGGTCACCCAGAAAAAGGATAGCAGGTTTAAGAAGTTTGCAAAGGAAAGTACAGGTTGAATTGACTAGGGCATATTATAGAACAACAGCATGGTATTTGGAATACAGTGTGCTCTAATATGAAAGAAATTAATGAATATAGCAATAACCCATGGCTGGGTGTGGGTAATGCTGGATTTACCCACGGTTGGAGTGGTTTGGTCACGAGGGTGAAGCCCAAGTGACAAAACAAAGCCAACCATGATTAAATCCAGCATTACCCACACCCAACCATGGGTTATTGCTATTATACAATGACATTATTTAAGAAAAAAGTTACTTACTTTTCTTAAATAACGTCTTTGTATAACAGTGCCATGGTGTTCTGCTTTTTCCTGGTATCATGGGATTTTCTTGATGCACTGCACATGCATATGAGACTTACATTTCCACACTTACACAGTACATCGGTGCTTTGGAAAGGAAGAAATGGGGAACGTAAGACCTCTGTTGAGATCTCTGTTGCTTTTTTTTTTAATAAAAAAAAAAATGAAATCTGGACAGTTCAGATATATGAGAGAGACAAAGCAGAGAAAATACAAGGATAATCAGGTACATTTCTTTAGTTTTGCATAACGTACCTGATCTTCCTTGTATTTTCTCTGTCCCTTCTCTTTCGTACCTGTGAACTGCTTGGATTTCAAAGTTTATAACTTTATTTTATTTTTCTTTAAACTCAAGAAAACTGGAAAGCTCTGTATCATATATTATTAGAAGAAAGTCAGAGCAACGGACTTTTTCTACTGGTATATGCTGGATTTTACAACTGGCTTGCTGGTTGAGCTGACCAATCAACGGGCATGTATTTGAATGTTAATGGCCAGTCATTGTATAATTGATCATAGGATAAATAAAACAGGAGAGAGGACTAAAAGAAATAAACATAGATCACCCAATTGAGTTAATGATACTCAAACCTGAACCCCATGTATGCAATAATGTACTTGTTTTGTCTTTCTGTTGGGTGAGCTGACTCTGCAAGGTAAATATTCTGCAAGATGTGCTAACGCTCCCTAATCAGAGGGGGGTAGAACTCTTCCATTGTTAGGTAATGCATTTAATTCCTGCTGAAACTATGATGTGGATAAAATGAGATTGATTAATATAGGGGACAAAATTCATGGATCACTTTGTTTCGCTTGTCTGCATCTTTGAGAAGACAAATTTCACTCACCTGCTCCCAGAATGGAATCTGTTGTTATATACAGCAATGGTCCTTTTTCAAAGGATTCATTTCTCAGAGGTGTGTCACATGAACCTACTTAACAGTTGATGTTGGACATCAATAGGAATGTTTTCCTTTCTAGGGGGGTTAAAGAATGGCAATGCTATATTTCTTACCAATGCTGTTACATGAAACTTGCTCAGTGTTGCTTGCTCCTATGGGTGTTATTCTATTTGGAATGAGACCATTAATTGTATCTTACTTAATCAAGACCCAATTTATTTGCCTATTAAGAGTGCCTCCAGATATCAAGGTTGTTGCACAGCACCTAAGGCAGAATTATAGAGGTACACTTGCTGCTGACTGTGATTTAAGCATAATATGTAAGTCCTTCTGTTATGTACCCCTGTTTCCATTCTTCAAAACACTCCTTATAGGTTCATAAGTAAGTACAAGATTAGCTGCCCTTGCAGGCCATTTTAAGCCTAGCAAAAATACCTTTCAAAGGTGAGAATCAAAGCCTGTACCTTGTGACTGTGCAGTAAACACCTTAACCATTACACCAACCCCAACATGTCCTCCTCTATTAGAAAGTGTTACTTAATATTTCTTATAAAAAGCATTTCCTTTGATTTATGCACCCAGAGAGTGGAACTGTCTGCTATATTATACTTTCCATGCCTGGTGGATTAACAGTCAAAGTGTCTTTAATAGTCATCCATGTTATACTGCTATCTGTCCACTGAACCTAGTAGCGACTAAGCGTCAGAAGTTGACACTTGTAATTGTTGAAAGATTCAACATAATGTGCCTTTCCTCCCCTTACTTTAAGGAGCATAACAAGACACTTATTCTAAAGATAACTGAGAATTGCAACTTACAACCAGTTTTCTATACTGTTCTTTGGAACATAATAAATGTTGTACTGAGAAGAAACCTAATATGTGGAGAGCCAGGATAAACTAGGAGGCCAGATGGCTGGAGAATACTTTTTCAGATATTTCTTTCAAAAACAGCACTTACTAAATGGGCAGTCCTTCACTTTTAAGTCTATGGTTCATACACAAGTGTTTAGTCACAGAACCATAGGAATGATAGGACCCAGACCAGCCTTTTGTGGATTTTCACTTTGTCACATAAAGGGAGCCCTGACCTTTTCTGTGGACTAACTAAGCAGGTCAAGTCCTACAAGGCTAGGTACAGTATTGTAGCAATTATGCACAAGCTATTTGGTTGATTAAGTCCCGTTGTCTTTTATCCAACTTTAAAATTTTTCAAACCTAGTTAGTGAAGCTCTTTGTGACTATCTCTAGTGGTAACTTGTGGGATGGCTGGGGATTTACTGTCTTTAGAGTACACTCCAGTTATTACCATGCAACTAAACACATTTAACAGGCTTATTTATCCTGATCTGGTTACATTAATCGTGCAACCAAGATATCAAGTGACCAAATTAAATTAAAACGGTCACAGTTTATGGAAGTCAGTAAAGGTAAGAGTAAGGAGAGCACAATCATAAAATAGCAATTTTATAATCAGGAGGGTCCATATTAATCCTTTTTATACTGTCATTATCCTGACTCTGCATTATGGTTCCCATATTGTACAGTAGCTTAGTGGCAAAGTCTCCCGCCTCAGAGCTCCAGCATCCCTGGTTAATCTTCATTCACATTTACCATGTGTATGAAATGTATATGTTCTCCCTATACACAAATATGAACATTTAGCTAAATTGTATCAGGTATTAGGGGTAAATTAAATGTCCCATAGTTGGATGAATAAATTACTCCCAAATGTCTGAAGTAAATTAAAAGGAAATGATGGTGGATTTTAATGGCCTTTTTCAATTCTGAACACTAACTATGAGATAATGATAGGTATCGGGGCACACATATAAGGTATATTTATTTCTTAGGTTATCCATTTTATCAGATGGGACTTTTGAAGGAATGACAGTTATCTTATGTGATTAGCTGTAAATTTTTGTTAAACAGTGTTGTGGGAAGTGTGAGATACCACCTACTCATTTTTGGGTTTGATGCCCGGAATGCATTTGATACTGTACATTGTCCATGTCTGTAGGAAATCCTTAGTTTTTGTGGGCTCTTGCTGAAGTTAATAAAGGGTTTTGAGACTCTGTACAGCAGTGGGAGTATATTATAGAGGAGACTGTGGTATCTCCCCTACCGTTACCAGTTCTAAAGAAGAGTTTGAAGGTTACACTTATCTGTTTTTCTCTTTACTATGTCTTCATTTATTTATTCATTCATGTGTTTACTAGGTATGAACCAATTCTTTAAGAACCCTTTTCAACCACAGCCTGTTCTACATGGATAAGTGCAACAATTTACATCAGCCAATCAACCTGCAATTTTTTGAGAGGTGAAAGTAAGTTAGAGTGCCTAGAGAAAAAAAAAACACAGACATGGGAAGAACGTACCAATTTCATAAAAACAATAACTGTGAATCAATATTAAACCTGGGATGCTGCAGCCCTGAGTCAGAAAACTTTGCCAGTAAACTATTGCACTATATGAGAACCATAATGCAGAGCCAGGACAATGTTGTTGTTGTTGTTTGTCTTTTCAGCTTTTCCCGGTTAGGGGTCGCCACAGCGGAACTCCGATCCGCTAATGACTGGCAGTAGATTTTTTTTTTTTATGGTGCTGAGTTGCCAGTCCGATGCCCAACCTTCAACGAAGGCATGCCCATTCAAGCATGTTTTCCGAACGCCACTCGACCATGGGGAGGACATGCAGACTTCACACAGAAGGCACTCCAGCTGAGAATCAAACAGGAGAACCTCTTTCTGTGAGGCAACAATGCTACCGCTGCACCAGATCCAGGACAATGGATACATAAAATGGGTTAATATGGACTCTCCTGATTATAGAATTACTGTTTTATGACCAAGCTCTTGCTGTTACTGACTTACATGAGCTGTGACACGTTTAATCTAATTTGGGCCACTTGACATCTTGGTTGCAATATTAATGTAGCCACAATACCAATTCCTTCAGTTGACTTCTCGGCTACTCCTAGACTGTGACAACATTTGAGGAAGCAGGTTACTCAATGTCATTCTACATTAAAGGAAAGTAACCTTCAAGGCCATTAATCTGTGTATTCATGTGTTATCTGATGAATGCCATGACCTCATTTGCAACACAATTGATGCGACAGTGTTGTTTAAGCAGAAGGTTTTCTCCAGAAGCATTTACCACATTATCGTTATTGCTATTTTTTATCAATGGGCTACAGCATGTCTTAGGACAAACTACTTAAAATCCTTCTGGGGCAACTGCAAAGCAGAAGTCATTCTTCCAGCTTTGTAGCTTTTGCTTTGTTGGAATTTGTATACCTAACTTTGACTATTATGCGCTGGCAGCTCAAATGACTGGTCTTCCTGTAGGTCCTGCTCCTTACATGACTTATATCTGTGGTCCTGAAACACTCCTTTTAAGAGACACAGGTTTCTCTGGCATCTGTTACCTTTATGCTTCCTACTCTGATGAACCATCTGCATATCTGCAAAATGAATAGCATCAGAATTACTTAATCTTGGGATTTAAACTTTGTTTACAACATTAATAGGACATTTTGGGGGGACAGGTATGTGACTCAGAGAATTTCCCTTTTCTAAAACAGGCTTCCATCCATGTGAAGCACAGCTCTTCCCTAACCCTATACAACAGAAAACTAGACCAGTGGATGGGAAATTGGAAACATACCCTGGGTCTAGTACCTCTGTTTCTAATGGACAGAGGCAGCTTGTTAATCTTACCCTAGTTTATGTTATACCCCTTAAAATAACCTCGGTGGCATATAAACATGCAGGATACATTTGGGAAGTGGCTAGACTGACAAAGGCCAGCACATAAATATGTGGGATGCATTTGAGAAGTTTGGCTAGGATTATAAAGGACCCAGTGGTCGTTATCCTAGTATACACCTATGAACCTAAAAGGAAACAGGCTAAATGACATGGTAGAAGTTATTCTATTGATAGGAGTCCCAGAGTTGTTTTAGCAGCCCAAATCACATAGTCTGTAGTGCTCTTACACATTTATCATTAATGTTTTGCATTGGAAATGTAATTCCCTTTGTGCATTGGAAATCATATGGGCTATTGTCCTCTTAGAGCTTTGTTATTCAGTTTTTCCAATGGAAATCACAATATGTTGCACTGTTAGAGCTCTTTAATTCACTTTGTGCACTGAAAATCACAATCTGTTGTGCTGTTAGAGCTCTTTAATTCACTTTGTGCACTGAAAATCACAATCTGTTGTGCTGTTAGAGCTCTGTAATTCACTTTATGCACTGGAAATCACAATCTGTTGTGCTGTTAGAGCTCTGTAATTCACTTTGTGCACTGGAAATCACAACCTGTTGTGCTGTTAGAGCTCTGTAACTCACTTTGTGCACTGGAAATCACAATCTGTTGTGCTGTTAGAGCTCTGTAATTCACTTTGTGCACTGGAAATCACAATCTGTTGTGCTGTTAGAGCTCTGTAATTCACTTTGTGCACTGGAAATCACAATCTGCTGTGCTTTTAGAGCTTTGTTATTCACTTTGTGCACTGGGCTTGGTTGCCTTTGTCCATAGTTTAGTCAATAAACAGTAGTAACATATGTTACTGACTGACTAGGATGTTTAACTAATTTATTGCAAACCATTTTCAAAGTTGTTCTTAAATGAGAGGTTTTTATAATAAAGTTGTTGAGCTATCATAGTCTGCAGAAATAAGTACTCACACTGTAACAGAAAACTGCATGTAGACCAAGATGAGTCTTACAGAAAATATTTTGATCTGCACTGGACTAATATAACATCCTGCATCAAACTATATTTTTCTCTAAGCTGTGAAAGCTATACTGAAGTTTGGCTGCTAGGCCTGAGAGATACACGCGGACTATTGTCATTTTGAAACTACTGACTACAGAAGCAATCCATAAATCTCTGACTAAATGTCCAGTTCTCTCCTATTTAATCACAAATTGCCTGTGTAATAAGTTGTAATTATTTCGTGCTTAGTATCACTGTTACCTTCTCTGGCTGTCCTGAAAATAATCCTAGTCTGACAATGAATTTTAAGCACAACTAAAATCTCATTTTATTCACTGTTATTGCTATAAAGCTTGAGTTACTAATGTTTTTGGTGTGATCATAAAATTATTTCTGTAAGGTCTATTTTACCTTGTTCTACAACATATAGAACTTATTTATGTCTTCCTGTACTTGGGTGACCAGAATGTTGCTGTTTTACATCTGCCGTGTAACTATTAGTACTTATTAGTACTGGCATGTAAAGCCCAAATTTATCAGCCATTCAACTACTAGGTCTTATTTCCCAAGGTACACTAGCACCAGACTAGCTTGTGGAGTCTACCTTTGTAAGGTGACTGTTTCCTTGCAGCAGCACTTTTATTGGATGTAACAAAATATTAATGTTTTGTAGATTAAAGCATTTACAATGCATTAATACATGCCGTATTGTTTGAACTTAACTAACTGCTTATGCTATGTTTTGTGCAGCGAGCGGCTTCTCCATACATGGTGTTACTTGACCAAAGCTTCCAAGCTTGGAAACTGAGTTGAGCCCTGTATTTACCCAGCACCATTTTCTACCTTGTCCATGCCGATTAACTTCACAAACTGTCCAGCCACTACAATTAACCCTGAATTCATCTTTTAAGAAAAATATAAACTAACTTATATCCAAAACAAACTGAAGTTCAAATCTATACGAATACATTTGTGTCCAAAATCTTCCTGTTGATTTTGATACTATATTTCTACTATTAGCTGTTCCTTTATATCATATCTATTTTGCCCATTATACTAACTAAAATTATTTGTGGTACTGAATACTATCATACAATATACTGCTATATTCTCTTACAACAACCTATACTGTCTACAACAATATAACTAATCATGTCTTCAGATAAAATTTACAATTTCATCTATATCATTGTCAAAATGTTGCCAATAGTTTATATATCTCCCAACCACAGAAATGTCAACAAGCTCTATTACTGCAAGCAAAATTACTATTTATAACTCATTTTACTTGAACCAGATTATCACCCATCATTGTTTTCCAGACTTTAAACTTAAATGAAGCAAACAGTTATATAGTATATAGTAACAAAAATTTGAATTAGAACATCTGTCATTGCCCATAAAACACAATCACAAAGTTAACACTCGTAAGTTACTCTTGTATTAGCTACGGTGTAAAGATTGTCTACTAGTCTGACAATAAGAAGATATAGGACTAAGCCCTATTTGGCAAAACCTGATAGTCAGAGTAGAGGATTAAGGCTATGAGTTATTAATAAGATGCTTCTTGTAAGATACGGTTTAATTCCCACAACTTCCATTTGCCTGCTGTGTGACTATGAGCAAGACACTTAACCAAACAGGGCTTTTGTTCAACTGGGAAACTGAGCAAGGCTTCTCAATAATGTGTTGTAGTGAATGCCTAATAAATAAGCTGTTACATGTTATACTTTGTAGTGAAACTTTTTCAAGGTTTTACTTGCTCACAATTTGTTAGTGTGTCGATTCAATGTATTTGGCTTTGTGACTTTTTTCCTCATTCTGATTATGCAAGCAAGCAGTTCTGCTCCCTAGGGCAGGAATCCAGTTTGTATTACTTTGTGTTTGGTACACAGCTATAAGTGGAGAAAACAAACAAAAAAATAGAACTGGTGTTCAACTACCATTCCTGACTGTCAGGTTAGCAGATCATAGTTTTTAAAAAATGAGGAGGCCTTGTCATTTTCCAACTAGTTATTTTTACTGATTGGTGGAGAATAATTGAAAAGTGAATGCAATCAGCATTGCTATGGATCTGAGCCATAGTGCATGACTGATGCCTACTGGGAACATATTTTGCAGGAAGTTCATCATACTCAGTGCAGTGACAGGATGAACTGAAAGCAGTTTTAAGAGGTGAGAGAAAATTGTATATAGCAGATCTGTGGAAATTAAAGAAAAAATTTACTGGGGAAAAAAGACAGTATTCTATATTTAGAAAGCCCCACCCAAAGAAAACATAGAAGAGGTAAAATGTAACTATTGGTAGGACGATGGTTAATAAACAAGATCTTAGATAAGAAATTTGAATCCCATAAAGAATCCATTAAAGTTCTTTATTTTAACCCCCCCCCCCGTACCAAAAGTCATTCACAGTGAAACCACAGCAGCAAGGATGTGATCACGTAATTAAAAGTACAAGGTGTAATGTATGAAGAAAATATTTATGGATCACTGTGACATTATATACCAGACAGGAAGCATGGAATGATATAGTGAAAGAGTTAGATGATTTCATTCAAGAGTTTCAGTTTCCCAGATTAACAGAAGTACAGTCTTCTTCTTCTTTTGGCTTTTTCCCAGTTAGGGGTCACCACAGCAGATCACCTGTCGATTAACAGAAGTACAGAAAAAAATTTAATTAGATACATGAACTCTTTGGAGACTTTGGACACTCTCTAAGAGCTAGCCTTTGCATGAGTGTTGGCACTGATGTTCCACCAGACTAATTTTGTAAGTTGGGCCTAGATGTAGTTTTAAATGTCAGTAAAGTTATTTAACAGTGCCTTGTCAACAGGAAGGGCCCCAGAGACTTTTAATCAGCCTGTGTTAGTTGTTATCCCAAAGAAGGGGAAGGGCCTCTTCAGCCCGATATCTATTTAAATCATGACTATATGATATTTAAAGGCTGTTATAACATATTAGATTAAAAAGTTGGTTACCACAGCTGATTGTTGGTGAATAGTATGGGTATATGATGAGTGAGAGCAGACGGCATCTAATAGTACCTTTAAATCAGTTATGGTAATGAAGCATGTACAGGGCACAGTAAACAGCCTTGATATTGTAAGACTAGTTGCAGCAAAGTCATTCACAACAGTAGCATGGAACAAATAGGTCCACATGGATCAGTGTTCTAGCTCAGTCAACAAAACTAAATAAATATTTACCTCAGATATTTTTATATAATGAGTTTCCCAGCATATTTTGTTTATTGGAAGAGGGCAATATATGACAGATGTAATGCTAAAATTAAAACAAATAACAGACTCTCATCACATTTTAAACTTAGCACACAAGACAAGGCAAGGGTGGTCTTTATTGTCTATTGTTTGCATTCTATATTCAGAACCTTTACTGGCTACTAACAGGAACTGCAGAACAGCAAGATATCAGATAGAACTGAAGGGAAATAGCATTCATTATGGAGGAATTGTGAGTTATTTGTGGGACCCTGATAATGATTTACTTATATTTTTGAGATGCTATGTAAATTTGACTTTCTGCTAGGTAACAAGATAAATCACAGCAAGACATGAGCTTTAGTGTTAAATCATGAATCCATTGATAGTACAAAAACATTCTACTACCTGTAGAGGGTTTCTGAGGGGGGGGGGTCTGGCTGTGGATTAATTAGAAAAATCATTTGTTAGATCATACAAAATACTTATGAAAGGAGTAAAGGGCAGATTGCACAACTGAAAGGCAGTTTAATGAGATATGAAAACTTCATGCATTCCAGATTTTTGTACTTTCACAGTTGTTGTGTACATTTTACTCCATACATCTGAAGCTCCTGGAGTTCTTCATGAAGTCTCTTAAAGATTTGATAATAGAGTTTATGCAGGAGGGGCTAAAGAGCAGAGATGCATGGTTGGGTAGGAGCTGGGGATGCCATATTTTTAACTGGACTTTGACCTTAGATCTTCTATTTTACTTTAAAGCAGCTCATGACACATTAATATATATTTTAGAGATGAGAATGCATGAATCATAATGGAAAACTTACTTACTTTGTCTATGAGCTGGAGGAGATACAAAGGACCTCATTCTGGACATAAGTCTCAGTAAGGCAATATCATCCCAGACCATAAAACAAGTAGCACTCAGTATGAGATGGTTATTTACATCTAGCGCATTAAAAGACTGTAAATCGGTGTAATCCCAACAGGATATAGCAGGAGTACTGAGTGCATGAACTGTAAGTTAAATATATGGAGAAACCTGGGAAACTGGCTTGGAATATTGGGAACAGCTGAAATATGAAATATGATAATGGTTTATTCTCTTGGACCCAAGCTAGACAAGAATTTAGCTTACACAGAGCTTGGTGCACTGAATATTTGGGGCTTTTCCATTTATGTAGCAAATTAGGCTACTTGGTGGTGGGTCAGAATATAAATGCCATTTGTACCTCT
Source organism: Protopterus annectens (assembly GCF_019279795.1). NCBI lineage: Eukaryota > Metazoa > Chordata > Ceratodontiformes > Protopteridae > Protopterus > Protopterus annectens. Next base: position 1,699,251,772 of record NC_056739.1, on the reverse strand, counting down.
AATCTCCCTCTTTACCTTGCAGACACTTTCAATAATTGCAACTAAAAATAGTAAGTAGAAATACAAAGAAAAAGGAGATACAACTGGTAAAGGAACCAAGACATTATGAAAGAGTTACCAAGAATAATAGGATAGTGAGTAAAAACATAAGAATCAAATGTATAAACAAATGGCCATCTTGGCTAAAATATGTGGATGCCTCTCCTGAAAATTCGTCAGTATTGGAGTACTGATGAAAATAACAGAGAACTAGTATGGGTTGGGATGAGTGATTCTAAGACAGAGGTTAGAATTTGCCAGCAAGGGTGAAAGAGGCTGATGTTAAGAGTTTGCCAGTTGAGAATCCCTTCTCTAAAGCGATATGTTTTCTGTTTGTTTCTTTTATCCATTTTTCATTATTTTTATAAACATCTTTATTAAATCACAAATAAAATAATGAACTAGGTACACATACATTAATATAGAAGAAAACATATTTTTATGCTCTATACATATAACTTTTTAACATTCATTCACTCCAACATTGCATACATTTTCAATTTCTTCCTTCCCTTAAACCTAATTTTCCCATCTGGACATTATTCTGCCTGTATTGTTCCCACACAATCCATTTATTTTTATGCAATTTGCTATTTCCTTTCTCTAAAGATCACATATCCATTTCTTTTACCTTCTTTACAATATTCAGTACTTCTGTTATAGAGGATATAGATATATTTTGGGGGGGTAGCCAGTAGCATTAAATTTAGTAAGGCTTTACTAGGTGTAGGCAGCAATTCAGAGCCTATCTCCTAGCTGAAAAGAAAATTTTCCTTAGTTATAATTTGCTTCTCCAATATTTCTGACAAAACACTCTGTAGGGAATTTGTTAAATCTGCCAGTTCATGACATTCCCAAAATACATTTCCCAATTATCTCGCTCTTCCTCATCATATCTCCAGCATTATCTGTCTACCCGAGGAAAAATTCTCTTAAGTCTTCTTGGGGTATAAAATATATGCAAACACTTACATGCAAAAATCCTAAGTGTTCTGGATTTTATTGCGTAATTGGGAGCCATACAGATGTCTTTCCTTTGTTCCTTTGCAAATTGCTTTTCCAGTCTCTCTTCCCGACCTTTTCTAACCTCCTCTGATTGATTCTTATAGCTACTGTGTAATATTTTATATTCCCTCCTAATTATTCCTTTAACAGCTGCTTCTATTCTAGACTCAGTGAAAAACTCCACCATAGGCTAGTCTTTCACTTAATAACCTGATAATAATGAAGACTGTTATCTAGAACACATCATTAGTTATGTTTTGACAGATGTTGCTTCTGTTTTAATTTGTGTAACATATGAGATATGAGAAGTATTCTGGAATTCCATATTACCATGTACTACTTTTCTGTGCAGTTTTATCATGTTTTCTTTTGTAAGTTTATATAGCTGTATACACAAGTTTATGTAAAATAAAAAACAGACGTCTAACTAGAATAAAATACTATAATTGTATGATGAGAATAGGTAGGAACATTGAAATCAGTGATGGTTGCATGCGTATTAGTTGAAATGTGAATACATTTAGTACCTCTTTATATTCTAAAGATCGTAACTGATTATGTTATTATTACTGAATGTGTTATTCCATGCAGCATGACACTGCATGCTCTTTAGTGCCCACAGTGAATTTACCACAGCCATGTGTCTCTGTAGCAGCACTGCAATTCAGCCAAGTAATCCTAACCAAGCATCCCCAACAGAAACATCTTATAACCCATAAGTCTGAATCCTGAGTTTTGACATTCACTGCATTGCCTTTTAAATCAAAGTTTGTTTTTCAAAGTTGTGAAGCTCGTGGTCATGATTCTTCCACTTCAGATAAGGAGCTGAATAATGGGACAATCAGGAGTCATTGTAGCAGATATATGAGGCAGATGCAGAATGACCATAGTAGGAGAGTTTAATTTACTTACTACTGATCCGAGAAAGGATGTAAGTATAAACAGAAAATAGTACAGCTCTGGACGTTATGGACGCCATGAGGGGAAGTATATGTTAGGATTTAGTTTTTATTAAGTCAGGAGTAAATTTAGATGAGATCATTTATGAAACATAGATGGGTAAACTGATCATGCAATGGTTTGGTTAAAATTGTTGGGGGATAAAATAAATGTGAGATGAAATACTCTTAGTTGGACTTTAAATGGAACGATTATGGTTGCTTAAAAAAGAAGGTGGACAGAATCAAAACAGATGGAAACAGTTGAAAACTGTGGTTGGATTATAAGGTCATAGTAGGGGAATGTTTAGGAAGATGGACGATTCCTTGAGGAAGTTGAAGAAAGGAGAAAAAAGAAGGTACAAATTCTAAGTTAACAGTGAATTAAAAATCACGTGCAAAAGATTAATGAGCAGAAAAATGAAGAAGCTTGGAAAAAATATGGATAATTTTATGAAAGAATGTGAGGTATTGCAAATGAGGAATTTTGTAACGCAAAAGTGAAGAAATGAATACAATTAAGAATGAATGCAGAAGGGGTAGTTATGTAATCTTTAACCAAGGTAAGGAAAAAAAAGAAAGCGTAAACAAGAGTTAGGTGTGCCAGAACAGAATGAGAATAAAATTGTAGGGGCTGAAGTGTTAGTTGAAATCTCAAAACAAAAATAAATAAATAAATCTTTCTGTCTTTATGCATATAAGAGGAAGAGGGGAATGATCCATTTTGAGAATACATTTGTGGTTTTGAAGTAACAACTGATTGTGTCATTCTGAAATATGTAGTTGAAATGGAGTTAGATAAGCTTAATGAAGATAAGGCAACTAGTTTGGATGTATTTCTTCCAGGGTCTGAGTGAGATAAAAGTTGAGATTACTGATCCAGCCACCGCTTTAATCAAGGGCCAGCTGCTTGATGATTAGAAGAAAATTATCAAGAATAGTTCAAATATGATCCATGCAAAATGAAGTCAGTCAGACAACTGTTTACTCAGTTAAGTCTTGAGTCATTGCGAAAGCAAATAACCTGGTAGTTACTGAGCAGTGTGAATGTACTAGTGGGAAGTCTTACCAAACAGGTTTGATCAGGTTTTCTTGACTTGAATTAAAAAATCACCAGACAGCTTTTCAGTGGATGAATTATAGTTAGATGTTAGGCATCTGAATCTGTGCCACATAATACTAACCATTAAAATAAGGTGCATGGGCAAGGGTAAGAAGATGGAAGGATGGGGCCTGGGTAAGAAGATGGAAGGATGGGGCAAGGGTAAGAAGATGGAAGGATGGGGCCTGGGTAAGAAGATGGAAGGATGGGGCATGGGTAAGAAGATGGAAGGATGGGGCCTGGGTAAGAAGATGGAAGGATGGGGCCTGGGTAAGAAGATGGAAGGATGGGGCATGGGTAAGAAGATGGAAGGATGGGGCATGGGTAAGAAGATGGAAGGATGGGGCCTGGGTAAGAAGATGGAAGGATGGGGCCTGGGCTATCAGAATGAGAGGATTCTGGGTGCAGAATCAAGGTGTGGGCTGTCTAAAACTAGGAGTGTAGGCAGTAATGTTCCCCCAATGGCAACTGACACCTGACTATTTCAGTATGGGATGAGGACATTAAGTTGAATACATCTTTAAGAAAGTTACTTAAGTAAGAAGAAAGAGGGCAACTTTGTTTAGTGCCAAAATCTGAGGCATAGTGCACGTTACAAATATTAATTCAGTGTCTGATTATTTTATATAAAGAAGTTCATTTTTAATATTCTCGAGAATTCGAAATATCTGGAAGGTAAGATCACATCAAAGTTTAACTATAGTATTCAGTGTTGCAAAGCTGTGGTCAAAGTGATCAGTTTGTGAGAATGCAGTGAAAGTATAATTCCCTCATACAGAACAGTAGCAAGGCTATACCTTAAAAATGTTATACAGATTTACAGACATAATAAGGAAAGAAACCGAAGCATGCATAGAGAAAGATTAAACAAGTAGAGGATGTAGAAAAGGGTAGCTGGTATTAAAGGTCAAATGCTTTGGATTATAACATATTTTAAGCTATATAGGGATATCATCATGGCACACAATATTATAAGAAACAAGGTCAGTAATTTAGTTTTACAAATGAAGAAATGAGTAGGATACAGCTAACGGATTACTGACAGATTTTCAAAAGAGATATTGCAATGTTTTATTTTAATGAAATGCTAGCTGATACCAATATTTCTTTAATAGCCTAGTTATTAAGTGACAGACTTCATATACCTTACGATGGGATGGGACAGATAGTATGGGTTTGTCAAACAGAAAAGCAGCTATATTTAAATTAAGCTGAACACCTTTTTAATCTGCATTTTTGAAAATAATTGATAAGTTCATGCATGTACTGTATTTACTGCTAGTTTTGGATTACTTTCTATAGCCTTAATAAAATGAAATACTTGTATTTGTTCAAAGAAGGCAAGCCTAAATATACTGACCCTAAAAAAGACAGGCATGTTTGAGGCAGACCTGCTCCTTCTTTCAAACAACATTGGACATGTTTGTTTACCTGGTTATGTCATCACATGAAGTGAATTTTACCTGGGAGAATAACACACTGTTTCAGAATTCTTCACATGCCTTTACAGAGCAGCATAATGCTGTAAGCTTGATTGACATATGTTGACTTGTGAAAGTAACCCTAAATTATTTACTGGTTATAAACTACCACACATGATTTGCTGTTATTTTAACTGAAGTAGCAATTATTTTAGGTAGTGAAAGAATGAAGGAACTTAGTGATGGCACTGTTTACAGCCATTACCTGAATATGTATGGCTAGATCATAAGATAGATGAAAAATATATTTATCAAATTGGCCATCCGAGGTTGCTTCACTTCTACACCTTTTGTGAAGGAAGCATGTCTTCCTAAATGCCCTCTTGTGAATGAAGCATGCCTTCCTTAATGTCCTCTTGTGAATGAAGCATGTGTTCCTAATAGTTCATAAATGTCCTCTTGTGAAGGAAGCATGCTTTCCAAAATATCTACTTGCAAAGGAAGCATGCTTTCTTAAAAGTCCTCTTGTGAATGAAGCATGTCTTCCCAACTGTCTTGTTGGTCTCTGCTTTTGTAAATGTTATTGGTAAAGTCTAAACAAACACTTCCTTAATAAATTGTACCATACATAGCAAGGCTAAACTATGTTTTGAGCGTGTTTGTGACTGTGATATATTCATTTGGATCTACTTTACATGGTTAAATTACTGACATATCAAGTGTCAGATAACTGAGACAAAAAAAGATGACACTTCAAAACACTGAAAATTTACAACGAAACTCATAATATCGAAAAATACTCTGCATACATCATTCAACAAAACCGACACCCTATACACTACTGTACAAATAATAACACACATGCCTCTAGGACATATCTAAAAAACTAACAAATAAAAATTATTTAAAGCATAAATCACAAATGAATGAAAACCATACTTTCATTAAAACAAATTTAACTGTGTCACCAACCTAAAATAAAATATACATCTTCAAAATTTTACTATGAGTACTGTTACCTCGTTAAATTTACAATAACTTCTGCCTTCCTACTTACATGTCTAAAATTTCCAACTTTCACAACTGTTTCAAGAATTCACATTTACATCCTTTACAGAGAAAATTGCACTTTACTTTTTAAACCAATGCCGATACTGCTGGCAATATAATACGTACATAGCTCTCCATTGCTGACATACACTTAGCAAAAAACATTAGTGACACACCTACTTTAAATGTAATGGTGTGCAGAATAAAACAATAATTACATAAAACTAATTTTTCAAATACATAACTACAATTTTAACATGTATGCAGGGGGGCAAGCCCCCCCCTCACACTCCCAGCACCCCACACCACCTGCAAATTATATATACCAACTCCGAGATCGCACTAAACTGAGGGGAAGGGTAGAATTCCCGATCCGGACTATAGCACTATCTACATTCAAAAACATAATGGTATTTCATTCTTGTCAATTGTGATCGTCTAAACTTTCACTGCTGAGAACTTTCATTCTTTTCTGCTTGATTATTTGAAGTTTTATATTTCGGTAATTCGAGCTTCTAAAGTAGACCCATTCAGTCTTATTCTGTAAAATAGGTGTCACTGCTACAGGGACATCAGTATGCAGTCCAATAATTACTGCAATATGTGGAAATGTTAATTTAGTATAACATGAGCAAATTTCAGCATTTCATTTCATTTTACATTTGAAATTTAGTCAATTTCATCACATTAAGTATTTAAAACTATAATTTTGTTCTGTATTACTTTGTATCAAAAGTACTTTTGTACAACATTAGATATAAATAAATGTCATAAACACCTCTGTTATTCTCTCTGTTATTGATATACATTGCTTACAAGAGTGATAAAACCCTAAACTGCTGTCAACATCACTGAGACTTTCACTGGGGCTTTGAGAGAGGCTCAAAAAGTCATATGACCAGCACCCTCATGACATCACTGAAGTAGGCAATCCTTCCAGAAAAGACAGGGGTAGTGCAGCAGCCACACTTAGACTGCAAATAATGTAGTTTACATTTGGGAAAAATAATCATTGCAATGCAGAAGAGTGCACCTGACACAGGTAGGGGAATATTATTTTGATTACAAATACAACATGTATTAAAATCACTTTAACTAGTTACGGAATGTGTCCCAATATATCCTTTTGTCTTCTTTGCCAGCAATGTAATGAAGTAACCCCAACTAGATTACCCTGGTGCTAGTGTTTCTTCAGTTAATGAAAGTTAATACATTCACATATGTCTCAGAACTTCAGAACGTTATGTGTGATTATGTTTTGAAACTGTTAAATGCTTTGAAGAAACTCCAGACTTGATCAAGAACACAACTTGAAATCACTGCATCACTAAACACCCACAAAACATAGATTGAGCACTGTCTGCAAGAACAGTTACTTCCTATAGGACAATGCAGACTTGCTTTCATGGAGTGACATGCATTGATTAGAAAGCCACAGAAACCTAGGGAAATATTACTTTCCTTAAGTACCTGACATGAGTGATAACTAGATGTCTTCTGTGACCTTCTGTACATAATTCACACCAATGTACATAGACGTTGTCAAATAATTAAAATGATGCTACTTATATTCAGAAGCATGCTAAAATATTTCATAAAATGCCCTTATCACAGGGGGTTTAAGTTGGACAAGTCAAATTGTTTAATTGTTCAAATATCTTTTGTTGGTATTTGAGCCTTTGTCTCTTGTTTGATGCGAATACTTTCCACTTGCATTATATTAAGTGGAATCCAACTACAGATTTTTTTAGAAAGAATTGCTACATAATCCAAAAGGATCCTGCTATCACTGGACAAAAAATACTCATTTCCTTAAGCTAATGAATCTCCATTATCCCTGCAGGCATTCTCAAGCAAATAAGCTCAAAATAATCAAGCAAATGGTGGTATGTGGTATATGCTGAACTGTGAGAGTGGTTTCCTTCAAGCTAAAACTGGAATTTCACCTACACAAGAACGGTGATACTTCGCTGTTAGAATTTATGTGTACATCCTGTGTATTATTAGGAGGGGACACAGCTAGCTGAAATGCATTCTCTTCAGGACAAGGTGTTATCAGGTCCAAAGTCCTCAGAAAAACAAATCCTGTCACAGGTTTTGGGTAAATATCCATTTTCTGCATCTCTTAACTCTATAACTGATGTCTGGCCTTTTTTTATTCCTTATGTCATTCTTGTCCTTTAAAGGTAGCCTGAGGGTTCATCTCAAATCACAAGTTAAGATTCAGTGTTCTTTTGAGGCCCTAAATGATTATATGCCAAGTAAAAAAAAAGCTTACTTTATAGCCCCTGAATTTGAGAATCTGTATGCATTATATATGCCAGTCCTTGAATTACAGAAAGCAGAGCATATTAATCCTCATTATTACAACTTACACACTACATTTTTGTGTTTTCATATAAGTTTAATCTATGTTCACAGCTGTACATTAAATTTCACTATTTATTTGTCTGCTAATCAGATAAGCTGAACTGATCGGACCACCCTTTTAGGCTATGGCTTTGACAAAAGAAGACGATCTAAATAAGGCATGTCAGTAGTGAAACAAACATTACTGCATTAGCAAAACAGCAAGCCAGACATGGCAGCGACTAAAGAGCTGACACAAGTCATACAATATCTCTTTGTGCCTTTGAGTTCATAATCAGGAAGTGGAGAAATCTCAAGCCCATGAAGGTAAATATGGCTATGATGGAGAAGAATGTCTCCAAGGAGATATTGTGAAATAAGAACCAAGCTGGAATTTGGCAAGCTTCATGTGAATTAATACAAACTCGATCAAACTGCATCAATATGATTTAAGTTTGATATTCATTGTGTCATCTGTAGCCCATATGCATGACATGGGCCTTGCAGGATTTGAGCACATGGACTAGAGTTAATGCATGTTAGATTAAATGCATACACAAATGTGGAAACAGTCACAAGAAGCTAACAAGCTCAAACAGCAAATAAATACAAATATGTGTATATTCAAATACTGTTAGTAATTAACACTTCAAAATAAGGCTTTCAGTTATAAAAGGCATGCAGTATTAGTTAAATGGCATAGAAACTTGGAAACATTTAAGTCTTCCAATTATTTTTTGGAAAACGAATAGTTCATGCTTGTATAACTACCACCGTCATAGGTCTAAATTCCTTTTAATGATGCAAATATGTATATCCCTTCCATTCTTGATTCTAGTCATTGTTTGTTCTCTGCTATAGACTCAGAAAGGCTGTTTAAATTACCCATTACCTTTTCTACAGAAAAATCCTTCCTTATACCTTCTGTGTCACCCATACTATATCATCTCGCATACCCTCCTGTTCTTCTACACTTGCTTTCTGAAACATGATACATACCTCTTAACTGCACAGATTTTCGCAAAATGTCTAGATTTTTGCTTCATATTTTTGGTTTGTTTTTCATACAATTGTATTCTCTGGCAAATTAGTGGCAAATCATTAAAGACTGAAGTTAAAAAATAATGACCGACATTTGAGTTTCAGACTTCATGTCCTTCAGAAAATTCATGCTAATGTAAAATGTGTTATTCTATCAACTTTCTAAGTTTGTAAGAGCAATATTTCGAAATCACCCTTATTTTGAGCCTTTGTCCCACTTTTACTTATGGTTTTGCCCAGATTTCTTGCTCTCAGAAGTTGAGAGGTATGGGTGGCCATGTGGACTCTTTGGATTCTGCTGAAATACTTAAAATGTCTGTCATGTTCTTCCTTGTCTTCTTTCCTCAAGACTAAAAAAAAGTTATTTTAGTATCTGCTAAATGGAAGACACATTCTTTTTGTTGTTCTCTTCTAACATCTTGCTAACCTATTTATAACATTATGCTAATGAGAATAAAACCATTTCTGCCACTAATTTTTTTTAATCACCTCCAGAAACATTCTCGTGCAAGTATTTAATGCTATAGTACTGTTACGGTTTTGCCAGATCATTCTACTTCTGAAGTAATGTTCTGTTGTCTTGACATTGCAAAATTTATTTTAATTGTATTCTAACTGGCATTGTTGATATTGTAGATTTTGTTTGCACTGAATGTACTGCAGCTTTATCCACAGGCCTCTTCTCCGGACTTCCCCAGGCAGATGTAAAATAAATAAATAAATTATAACTAAATATCTGTCTGATCATAACTCCATTGTTGTGTCAAATTTTATAAATACTAATTCATACTAAATGTTGTACCTACTGGCTACATTCAAAACTTTTGTTTCTGAAATTATTATTTTTATTTACAAATTGTGAATAAAGTAGACAATAAAAACAATCAGTATCAAGAAAATGCCAATAATTTTCAATGTATGATAAATTAATTCAGGTTAGTGGTTATAGTTTCAATGTCATTAAAAAGTACATTAAATATATTAAATTGATGTAAGCTGAGGTAAAGATAACACACACTGCATTCAATCAACAATCACACCTAAATTCAGAAAAAGACTCAAAATACATAGCATCTTATTTAGCAAAAATAAGAGCGACCTTACTTGCATAAGAAATGATGAAGGATGTCTCTTTACTCAGACTGAGGACAAAGAGTATCTGTTTTATAACGGATATGCTAAAATTTATCAATAAGGAATCCTCAACATTTGTCAAGAAATGCAAGATTACATTAAACAGTTGCAGAAGAAGCAAACGCTGTTGAAATGTGAGCATTTATAAGTGTTTACTGTATCTGTTTCTGCTTGTTTTCTGAAAAAAAAAACAGAAAAACAAAAAAAATATCTCTTGTTTTCCTGCCTTACTGAGCTAGAATTGTCCAGTTTCAGAGCTTGCTGATCCCTGGACTTTGTTTGCAGTTCCTGTTACTGATTCTTTACCTAATTTGGAAGAGAGGAAGTTCCCTTGCTTACCAGTGGGAGTGGGAAGCATTGAGCTGCCTGTTGGTCCAGTTTTGTGAGGTTTCAGCCAGCAACGTGTAGTTTATTGGTCGTTTTGGGCCAGTTCCTAGCTTCTTTCAGCCCCCTGCTATAAAAAACACTAACCGCACGTTTGCGCGGTTTAGTGCGATTTAGCGCGATTTAGCGCGGAGCTGCTTGCACACTAGGGCAGCGCCGGTTAAGCAGATTTAAACTATTAGGGCTACCTAAAGTCCACTCTTCAAATTTTCCCTTAAAACTACCTTCCTCGAACTATACTACTGATCTAATCAGCATATCCTATAACTAAATAGATCATCTCTACCTGACTCTGAGTAGCCTATTCTGTATCTGTCAAACCTAGCACTTGCTCCTACAGTACTTATCACCAAGATACAGCACTCTTGTTATAGATAGTACCCCAAAAAGGTGAACCCCATTTCTCGGACACCCACATCCCCGGAATCTCTTTAAAGTTTTTGTCTATTCCTTCTAGCATGTCGAGGATCAGTTGCTAGTATCCTCTCCTGCTCAGCTGGTGAACCTGGGAATATTGAGGCAATGTTACAATTGCCTCATGTACACAGACAACCCTCTCCTCCTCCCACAAAACACAAATACATGCGAGAGATGCAACTATACGGCCAAACTGGAGGCTGAGCTCTCTCAACTTAGGACTGGCAAGACCAGACAGGAGGAGAAGGTTACCACACACACTATAGACCCAGTCTCACATAGTACCATCACAACCTCAAATCATACACATAAACACACAAAGACATACTCAGAGGCTCTGATCAGAAATCTACCAAAACAGCAGAGGCCACCAAAGCAGACACCCAAACAACCACCACCTCAGAACACAACACCTGCAACACATAGACCTCACAGTCAGGGTGTCAAACAGTCACAGCCCTTAAGGCCAAACACAATGCCAGACACACTAGTCATTGGTGACTCCATAGTCAGACACACTGGCGTCCGCCACCAGACTGAGTAAGGAGAGAGTTACAGTAAGCTGCCTGTCGGGCTAGAATCCGCCACATAACGCAAGCACTCAGGTCTCTCAACAGTAGGTACAAATATGACTCAGTCATTGTCCACGCTGGTGTAAACGACCTGAGGCGTACTCTCCTTGGACTACATGAAAAGAGACACTGAGGAGCACTCTGATTATGTAGCCCAGGCAGGTATGACCCTGACCTTGAGCAGTATCCTACCTTCACCAAGAATGATGCCACAATACAGAGATAAGATGATCAGCTTTAACAATTGGCTTAAACTCTGGTGTCATTCAAAGGGGATCCAATGTCTGCCTGGGATGACATGCTGGACAAGCCATGCTGCTTTGCAAGGGACGGCTTGCACCTGTCACCCTGGGATTCGGATATTGGCAAAGGCTCTTGCCACCCCATAGTGCCTTTTAGGCAAGGCTCAAATTCTAAACCTACCACCCTAGAACACAAAAGAAAAAAAAACTAAGGGTAATGCTGCTCAATGCCAGAAGTCTAAATCTCCAAATGCACGCACTCGAGGCCCTTCTCAGTATGGAGAACATCGATGTCTGTGCTGTGACAGAAACCTGGTTCAAGGCTCCTGAGAGCACCCCAGCACTAACAGGTTTTACCTCATACCATGCGTTCGCCCCAAAATCCGGACAATACCAAGAAAGGAGGAGGGTATCCATATTCATCAAGGACACCCACACCTCAAGACTGGTGGCAATGCACGATGCATCGGAGACCATCCAGGTGCAATTAACCATAGGCAAGACTGCTCTGCAAATTGTAGCATGTTACAGGCCACCCTCACAAACTCAGGAACCTCACATGGCTTTCCTGAAAACACTGGAGGGATAAATGTATCTCCAAACACCATCATACTAGGTGATTTCAATTACCCTAATATAGACTGGGAACACTACTCAAGCCCAAACACCTAGCCCAAAAGTTCCTGGAATTCATAAACTCAAATGCCATGGAACAACTAGTCACCATCCCCACAAGAGGAGAAAACATACTTGATCTCATCATCACGAACATGGGAGCACAGTGTTCAACACCGGAAGTATACCCCTCACTGGTGAGATCAGATCACAAACTAATCTTGCTGGAGGTCCTCATCCCACCCCCACCTGAAATAAAAAAAGACCACAGTAAAAAACTTCTCGAAAGCCGATTTCACACTTCTAAAGACTAGTGTGGTCTCCTTTAAGGCCCCGAGCCAGCGGAAAACAGTACTCAAGCCGCTGAATCACTTACAAATGCCTTCTACCAGCACCTGCAGGACTGCATGGATAAGGCAATCCCAAGCAAAACAAAGACTCTTTGTACCAAGGGCAAGCGTCCAGTCTGGTGGACCCCAGCCATAAACAAACTCTACAACAAAAGGAGGAAGCTACTACAAGATAGAGCAAAATCCTTAAAAGGTAAGACACCTTTGATCACTATAAGTAAAAAGCTAAGAGCTCTCATAAAATCATCCAAAGCAAATTTTGAGAGAAAAATAGCTAAAGACTCAAAAGACAATCATAAGGCCTTCTTTAGCTATGTTAGAAACCTGGGAGGACAAGCAACAAAGATGGCTGCCATTCTATAAGCACTGCAGTATTTCAGCTCTTCAAATACCTGAGAAAAAAATCAACCCTGTGGAGTTATACTTAGAGTAAACAAACTAATTGGCAGTTATTACTAATTGACCAGAAGTCACTTTTGGTTCTGAGAAAGAAAAATCGAAAAAAAATACTTGGTAATAGCAGGATTGGATCTGATTGTCAGGTTGACTCTGAACAGAGCACCAAACAAAGGACTGATTGATCTCACTTTTGTAACTTTTCTTTGGGAAATAAATCTGCAGAATTTGAAATGTCAAAGGAGGACAAAAATATGGAAACTACAACTTCCAAAACCAAGCTGTCAGCTTTGCAATCACCGCAGAAAGAATCTTTAATCAAGAGACAGAAAACTATCAAACAGCAAGATACTGCAAAAACAGGGCCATCAACAAAATCTGATCAACAGGTCACAATGGAAGAAATCAAATCAGCATTGCTACCTATACAGGATGCCTTAAAAGAGCTAACATCTCAAACACTTTCATTTAGTGACACATGTAATCGGATTCTCGAAAGAATGGAAAAAGCAGAAACTAGAATTGCTACCAATGAAGACAATATATTAATGCTCACTAAAAGAACAGAGACACATGGAACTGACATTCAAATGATGCAAAATAAAATTCTGGACTTGGAAGCAAGATCCAGACGTAACAATATAATCATTAGAGGATCCCAGAATCTATTCAATATAATGACCTGATCACTTCTATTACACAAATATTCGAAATACTGCTCAAGGACTCTGAGGTTGTTAAGCAGATGGTCATAGAAAGGGCGCATAGAGCATACAGAGAATCTCAAGCTTCAAATATACCCAGACCTGTTTATGTTAAAATATTGAACTACCAAGATGTGAGCAAAGTACTGTTAACTATTAAAAAATCTGGTGGATCTATAATGTGGCAAAATAATAAAATTTCTATAGCACAGGATTTACCAACACAAATAAGGCAATCTAGACAAATGCTGGCTCCATATTGTAAGTTTCTGATTGACAAAAATATCAGATTTCAAATGAAATATCCTAATAACCTAATTTTTACTGTGGATGGCATTAAATACTCTGTAAGCACAAGGAAAGAAGCAAGACCTACATTTTTGAAGATTTTTAAGGCTCTTCCATCTTCAGAAATGTGAACAGTCCATTTTGGCTTTCTGCAGCACCAGGGAAAATGGGATGTTTCATTTACGACAATCTGAGGCTTTAAAATCCTTTGTCTGTTCTGTTTCTTGTAGCAGGCCTGGAATTTTATTTTCTTATCTTATCTCGTAGTTCCAGTTGATTGAACTGCCTTTACAGTTTAAATAGCTGAGAAGAAAGAGGAACTGCTGGCGAAAAAAGAAACCTGTTTGGACTTATTTTGCAGGAAAAAGACTGTAAGATAGTGTGTGAAGTCAAAGTGATGCAGGTAAACGCTGTGGAAATGCATTGTGTATTAAAAAAGGAGATGGTTATGTGTAGTGGCAGAATAAGGTACTGTAGTTTTTTTTATATATTTGTTTTCTCTTTTTTCCTATATCTCCTTCTCTTTACTCCTTTCCTTTATTCCTGTAGATAGGTGGTATTATTTCTAACTGATAAATGATGTAAAAATGGTTAGTTGATCAGATTTAAACAATGTGCATATAATAATAAAAGAACATAAAATATGTTATTTTTTATGTGTAATTTAAGGCATTTTTTTTCTTATTTCCTCTCCTTTTGCTGTGCTCCCTTCATGCTTTTTTTTTTCTCTTTTTTTTTTATTTTAACCCCTTGGTTCCTCTCTTATTCACATATGGTTATTACAAATGAAAGTGCCATTATAGTTTTACTTTGAACTGCATTGGTTTTCAATATTAATATGTTAGTAGGTAAGTTGTAGGGGAAGAACAAAGCAGATTAAAGTAGTTAGATCATTTTATTCAGTAGATACAGGATGTTGGGAAATGTTAAATAACTGTCTGCTTTCTATGTCAACTAATATTTAATACTGTATAGAACAACAAATTAGAATGTTATTTGCTATTGCTGAATATAAAGCTGAAGTGAATTGAAGTACATTAGAATCTCAGGGTACAATTAGTTTATTTGTATATCCATAAATGTGTACAGAGCTGTAGTTACCTATAAGTAGTGTTTGGTAGGGAATGTCAGAATTAGGCTTTGTAGACGTAGAAGTAGTTGGTGTAGGTTTTTTGCATGGGGTTTCATTGTCAAATAATAGAATTAGTAGATTAGTTACTCAGATGGTTTCCAGTAATGTAAAAAACCTATGTTCATCCTGGTCCAGAGGAATAGTGGGTAGGCACTGGGTAGGGATAGGATGGCAGTTTTGCTTCCATACAATTGATGATATGCCAACTTATGTTATTCTAAGGTTGCTCAAAGAGATTAGATATCAAGTTATATTTCTAATGAACGTTAAATGTGGATAATAGAATCTTGGAATGTCAAAGGACTCCAGAACATGAAAAAAAGAAAGCTGTTTTTTCATTTGTTTCTCAAATCATCAGCATGTTGTATTTTATTACAAGAAAGCATATGACTAATGATCAGTGGGAGTTAGTGAAGGATAAGAAAATGGGTTAGGAAGATTGTGGCGGAAGGAACAACAAATAGTGCAGGGGTGGCAATTTTAGTTAAGAATCACTTTCAGGGAGATATTAGTGATGTGAAAATGGATCAGGAGGGTAGATGGTGTTTGGTCCTTCTCACATCCAAATGTTATGATAAACCTATAGTACTAATATGTGTATATGCCCCTAATGTTAATCAGCATCATTTCATAGCTTCAATCTATTCCATTTTACAGTCATACAATAATTGCTATATAGTGTTGGGAGGTGACTGGAACTCTTATCAAGATCCTAAATTAGACAAGTTGGGTGCTTCTTCAGCGTTCAATAAACAGGCAATGGTAGCATTGAAAGAATTGAAAATGGATTTCAAACTCTATGACCCTTTTAAACACATACACTCACAAGGCAAAGCAGAGAATTTTACTTATTATTCAACCTGCCATAAAATGTGGTCGAGTATTGACTTTTTCTTAATTTCAGAGGTGTTGATCTCAGCTGACCCTAGTGTTTCTAATCAAGTCAGACAACTCTCAGACCATTCAAAGATAATTTTAACCTTAAACAGTAGTAATATGGATACTAAGAGGCTTCGAGGGTATAATTGGTCCTTGAACCCATATTTACTAACCAAGGAAGATATATTAATGGAAGTCAAGGAGATACTTAAACAGTCATTAAATAATATTTCCCAAAATAGACACCCAATAGATATAGAATGGGCTACAACTAAAACGCAGCTAAGAGGACTATTTATACAAAAGGCTACATATTATAAAAAATTACAAAAGAAGACTCAATTGGATTTAGAAACTAAAATTCAATTACTGGACCAAGATTTGATGAGGAACTATAATGAACAGACAGAAACTGAGCTATTAAGATGTCAAAAGAACTATTTTACTTCATAATAGAAATTTGTCACTTTATGAACAAAGAAATTTAGTTAAATATGCAAATCATATTCAAACCCCCTAAAGCATTAGCTCGTATTATTAACCAGATGAAATCAACACGATTAATTACTGAAATACACTATAACAATACTACATATACTGACAAGGCGGATATCGTGAAGACCTTTGAAAAATGTTTAATCAGATTTATGGTGAGAAGCAGACACTCTTGCAAGATAAAGACAGAAAAGATTTTTACAGAGAATCACTTTCCTAATATTGACAAGGAATTTCATAGAGATTTAATCAAACCAATTACAGTTGAGGAGGTGTCGAAACAATCAAGAAACTGAAGCCTCACAAAGCCCCAGGCCCAGATGGTTTGACCTCGAATTCTACAAATCTTTTAGTGAGATTTTGAGCAGTGTATTGTCACAGACTTTTAATTATATCACTCTAAATAGAATTAATGATCCTCATTTTAATGCCTCAAGGACAGTTCTGATATTAAAAGAAAGGTGATTCCAAAAATCCTGATAATTACAGGCCTATATCACTTTTGAATATGGACATGAAAATCATGACATCCATTCTGGCGAGTAGGCTGAAAAAGGTAATAAACCCAATAATATCAGAGGAACAGGTGGGGTTTATGGATGGGAGGCAGACCACGGATAATACCTTAATGCTCCATACCTTAATCTCTTATGCGAAATATAAAACCTGAATTTGTATGCCCTAATTATTGATGCTCAGAAAGCATTTGATAGGGTTAATTTGGATTATTTATTTGATACATTACCTTATTTTAATATACATGGGAGTTTATCTCAATGTTAAGGATACTATATAGAAATGCATACACAAATTTATTTATAAATCACGAATGCTCGAATAGGATAAAAATCATAAATGGTACCCGACAAGGCTGCCCATTATCTCCCATCTTATTTAATCTTTACTTGGAGCCTTTATTTTTACACCTTAAGCAAAATGTTTTTTATAATTCTCCTGTACTGTATGGAATAAAGGTTAGGATGGCTGCCTATGCAGATGATTTAAACATATATTGTACCACACCTGTTTCCGATACTGAAAAAATATTAGCTGCAATAGAAATCTTTGAGAGAATTTCCAATTACAAGCTAAATTTAAAAAAATCTAAAATATTCCCATTAAAGACACCCACACCTTTTTCAATGCTACCATTAATAGGACAAGTATTGACAGAAGAAAAGATAAAATATCTGGGAATTGTCTTCTCAACTGAAAATAGAGATTTTTTTATTAACAATGTAAAGTCAACTACAGATCAAATAACATTGGATCTTGAAAGATGGAGTAGATTGAAGTTACCAATGATGGCAAGAGCAGCTATCATAAGAATGAATGTTCTTCCTAGAATGTTATATATTTTAGAGCTGCACAACTTAGAATTACCAAAACATTCTTCAAACAGCTTCATATAAGATTGGGAAGATTTCTTTGGGAACCTAGGAAGATGAGAATTTCATATGAAATATTGATGGCTCCAAAAATAAGGGGGCTGGAATTACAGTTTGAAATGTACTATTTAGTGATTCAGGCCAATAGGATTTTAAAGGCGTCTTACTTGATAGTGATAATAGAAAATGGACACCCAAATGGGTGCTCTTAACGTACAAGCATATAAATGAAGTGGGAGTCAATGCTAAAGCATTACCCTTTTAAATAATTGGACAATGAGTAAATATAAGCTAATGGAGCACATCAAAAGTTATGTAACAGCAATTTAAACTCTTTTAAGCTTCCTTAAATTTACTAAAATATATGATGGTTTTCCAACGTTTCATAGGAACCCAAATTTAACAATTGGTGGTCAATTGATTGATCTAAAGAAATTCCCTTTAATCATGGAGTTAACTGTACTTCGATTTATATCCTTTTCTAGGAGTACCAGTACAGGATATTTTTAAAGAAATAGAACTCCCTATTTCTATTTTTAATTAGTAGTAAGACAGCTAAAAGACTTGGTTATAAACTATTTTAACAACTTTGAAATGAAGGGGAAGATTTAATCATTTCTCGTAATCTATGGGAAGGCGCTGCAGGATAGAAAATATATAACACAGCATATAAATTGATAAAAGAGAGGAAGTATAATAATTATATTCTTTTATCGAGTTACTGGAGAGAGAAATTGATATTCCCAGACGACAATATGATATTAGAGGCATTTAAATTAACATTAAAGTCCGTATCCCTTCAGAAATTGGTATTTACGCAGCTGATGATATTTAACAATGCATACTATACTTGTCTCACTTTGCACAAATTTGATGCGAAGAATTCACCCGTATGCCCACATTGCTTTGATCAGACAGCAGATTTGCTTCACATGTTCTGGAGTTGTAAGTGCATTTATAAATTGTGGAATTCATTAAAATTGCAGTTACAAAAAATGGGTTACCAAAATTCAACACTCTCTTGGGAGTTTATGATTCTTCATATTCCCCGGAGAATCTAAATAAATCAAAACCGATTGTAATTATGAATATTTGCCTATTAATGAAATTATATATAGCCACAAATTGGTTGAACCCAGCCCAGACATCGTAGGAAAATTTCAGATTGTTGGCAATAAAACACATCTTAGCATAAACTGTTAATTAGTGATCACAAGAAAAATATCAACAACATAAAAATCTGGGAGCAAATTTTTAATATTATTTTGGCTTAAGAGGTTACTATCCACTTTTTCTTGGGAACCAGAATATAGTCTAAATCAACCTTAGATTAGATAGAAAATGTACAGAAAAGACAGATTGTTGGCTTGGATTTGTTAATGTTGGATTTTTTTTTTATTATTTTCCTTTTGATTGTGAGTGCTGTACCTTTGATCAATACATGAGGTTGATATATATGTGAAATTAACCAATGGAAGCATTTTGTATATATTGTATATAATGTGTGAATTTGTAATATGGTTGTGAAAAATAATAAAAAATGATTATTGAAAAAAAAAAAAAAGAAACCTGGGAGGAAACTCCCAGATATGCTCAGAACTTGTTCAAAATGATGTGAAGATTACTGATCCTACAGACATTGCCAACATACTGGCTGACAGGTTCAGTGCAAACTTCTCCCCCCCCAAAGGAGATATCTATACCAAATGGTTGCAGCCCCCAAACATCTCAAATGCCCAAGTGAGAACTGCTCTCTCCAAAGCAAAAAACACAGCATCCATGGGACCTGATGGTGTCCCAGGCTGTGTGCTCCACGAACTCAACGAGGAATTAAACCCACAGCTAGGACAGCTGTTTAATCATAGTCTCACCTCTGGATAAGTACCCAGGGAGTGGCGCCCCTCGACAGTGGTCCCCCCTCACAAAAGCGGTGCCCCCACAGACCCTGAAATTACGGCCCATTAGCTTGACAAGCCTTATCTGCAAAGCTATGGAGAGGACCATAATGGACCTCATAAATAAAGACATAGGAAATTTGCAGACTTTGGATCCAACCCAGTTTGGCTTTGTCAAAGGCAGATCATGCCTTTTAAACTTGGTTGACTTCTTCGAAACAGTCACCAAAGCCATTGATGAGGGAAAGGCAGTCCATACAGCCTACCTCGATCTGGCGAAGGCCTTCGACACAATACCCCACTCGGGTATCATTGAAAACTCAAACTCAGCTTAAATGTTAACCCATATATCACAAGATGGGTTGCAAACTGGCTGAGCGACAGAACCCACAGGGTCAGAGTTGCTGGCGCCATGTCAGACTCAAAGCCTGTCACAAGTGGTGTCCCACAGGGCTCAGTCCTGGGCCCACTCTTGTTTGGCATCTACTTTTCTGAAGTACAAGCAAACACAGGAGGGTTATGGCTGACAAAGTTTGCAGATGACTGCAAACTGGGCGCCATAGTCGAAAACACATCTGACACAGATATCCTTCAGAAGGGTCTCACAGAAACGGATGACTGGTGCCAGAGCCATGGCCTAAAGTTAAATGCCAAAAAATGCATAGTCATACCCTTCGGGAAAAACAAGGTAACCCCTAGCTACCATATAGGTGGTAATCCTCTGAGCACAAAAGAAGTTATCAGGGACCTGGGGACCCAGGTTGACAGTAGCCTGTCATTCGACACCCATGTAGCTAAAGTAATTAGGAAGACCTTCTACATTGCCCACCTTATCATGAAGGGATTCACATCTAGATCAAGGGAGGTCATAGTCTCCCTATACTCATCACTCATCAGACCAATGATTGAGTACAATGCCCCATTGAATGTATCTGACCCGACACTTGCAGCAGCTGGAGAGGCCACAAAAGTTCCTTACCAAAGGATAAAGGGTCTCAAAAATCTGTCCTATGCTGCCCGACTGAAAGAACTCCAGCTCTATTCAGTCGCTTACGCTGCTCAGAGGTGACCTTTGCCTGACATACAAGGCCATGTCTAACCCAGATTTGATGAATATGCTTCACCTCAAAAAATCTAGATCCGTCAGAGCCACAAGGGCGGAGACTTAAACCTCGGCTATTAATAGGGCGTGCTGGAGGATAGATTCATCACTCCCTATGCTGTAGAACAAAATCCCGGTATATGTGAGGCAGAGCACCTTGTTGGCCTTGTTCAAGAGAAATCTTGACCAATGGATGGGAGATCGCAGATATACAAAATCACACAAGGAATGCTGAGAACAAATCACTTTATGATGCAAAGCTTTCGGGTATGAACCCTTTCTCAATACTAAATACATACATATACACAAAGCAACTGCTTTTATACAGGCCTAGTAGTCATGTGACTGCAGCCAAAGTCACATGACCTATTTGAATGTGCAGTTTAAAAAATTATTTAAAGAAACATACTGCAAGAAAACATTTGTTAAAAAAGAAGCTATACATATGCATATATATGATCAAATTTCAAAGCAATATGAATCTAAACCTAGCACATATATATGCTTAATTATAAAAATATAAAAATATACATATATACCTATATGTTTAATACAAACTCTAAAAACATTAAAACATAGGTGTACACATACATGTACACAACAGATGCACTTATTAACATCAATGTATAAACATGTTCATGTGCACAGGTTGATAAAAATATCATTTCAACCTACGTTGTAATCCAACAAGAATAGGTTTAATGCTTACTGTACTGTTAAGGCCAGGAGGACTATCAGCTCCCAAACGTACTATCCATTGATATTCTTTAGTTTCAAGAAAATTATTAATATCACCACATCTGAGTGAGGGAATCGCAGATATACTCCAGGGATTACCTCAGTGTCACTGCTAGACAGAGGCACAGCAAAATAATGGGTATAGTTCCCCATACAAAGTGGGCTAGGCTTATAAATGCCCTCGGGCAGATAGCCTAGTATGAACCTATGAACCTATGAACCTATTAGTGGTATTCTATTTAAATTGCAATGACATTGACAATAAACAAAGCAGATGGACCTGATGGCATTTGAAGATAATTCAGTCAAACTTTCAGAAACAAGTTCCACTTTTAACTAAATTCTTCACATTCTATTCTGTAAGAAACTGGACTTGGATAGATTCATTACATTAATAATCATAATCACTGTGCTATGTTTAAAAGAATGCAAACATTTTAAAGAAGTTTAGTGCAACTTCACATAGCATTACTAAATTCTGATCAGAAAATATATGCTAAAACCCCTGTCCTTCATACTGAATTATCCCAATCAACATGACTTTGTATGTGGTAGGTAAGTGTCATTCATTATACAAAATTTTCAGGTAATTCTCATTAATGTTTAAACACAAATGCTTAAATGTTCATAAGATTAGCTTTAATGTGAAATAGTAGCTATGAAGCACTTGACATTTTTTATGACCTTGCTTACTTCCATCCATCCATCCATGCATCCATCCATCCATCCATCCATCCATTTTCTAAACTGCACATCCTTGTGCAGGTTTTAGTGGAAGGAGGCTGAGCAGTACAGACAAGATTTTCATATCTCCATTTACATTCCACAGCTCATCCTGAGGGATCTCCCAATAATATCAGGTAAGATGAAATATGTAATCTCTTCAGTGTGTCCTTAGATTGTCCTGGGCCTTCTTCCTGTACACCTTAGTACACCAGTAATGGGAAATATCCAGGGGTATCCTAACTAGATGCTCAAACCACAGCAACTGATCCTTCTTAATCTAAAAGGACACTGGTTCTATGTCGATTTCCTCCTGGATTAGTAAACTTCTCACTCTGTCATGGGTACCAAATCTACAAAACCATGAAAAAACTCAATTACCTCTGCTTTTCTTAATGGTCTTTTCTTTTCGTCATTACCCAGAGCTCTTAATTCTAACGAATTATAGGAGAGAGACTGATTTGAAAACTGAGAGCTCTATCTTAAAACTCAGTTAATGCTTCACAACTACACTTCAGTATAATACATCCGATCGGTACTGACATCATGGCATCCATCCAGATGTTATCCTCCCAAGCCCTTCTACCATCAGTTATGAATATGATCCCATGCTTTAATTGTTCATCTTGCAGAAGCTGATACCCCCCCGACAACAGTCTATTTTATTTTGGCAGACAACTATGATCTTTGTCTTGAAGGTGCTGATTTTCATATGATCCCATGCTTTAATTGTTCATCTTGCAGAAGCTGATAGCCCCCCCGACAACAGTCTATTTTACTTTGGCCCCCCAGACAACAGTCTATTTTACTTTGGCAGACAACTATGATCTTTGTCTTGAAGGTGCTGATTTTCATATGATCCCATGCTTTAATTGTTCATCTTGCAGAAGCTGATAGCCCCCCCCCCCGACAACAGTCTATTTTACTTTGGCCCCCCAGACAACAGTCTATTTTACTTTGGCAGACAGCTATGATCTTTGTCTTGAAGGTGCTGATTTTCATATGATCCCATGCTTTAATTGTTCGTCTTGCAGAAGCTGATACCCCCCTCCCTACAACAGTCTATTTTACTTTGGCAGACAGCTATGATCTTTGCCTTGAAGGTGCTGATTTTCATATGATCCCATGCTGTAATTGTTCATCTTGCAGAAGCTGATACCCCCCTGACAACAGTCTATTTTACTTTGGCAGACAGCTATGATCTTTGTCTTGAAGGTGCTGATTTTCATATGCTCCCATGCTTTAATTGTTCATCTTGCAGGAGCTGATCCCCCCCCCCCCCCGACAACTGTCTATTTTACTTTGGCAGATAGCTATGATCTTTGTCTTTTAGGTGCTGATTTTCATATGATCCCATGCTTTAATTGTTCATCTTGCAGAAGCTGATAGCCCCCCGACAACAGTCTATTTTACTTTGGCCCCCCAGACAACAGTCTATTTTACTTTGGCAGACAGCTATGATCTATGTCTTGAAGGTGTTGATTTTCATATGATCCCATGCTTTAATTGTTCATCTTGCAGAAGCTGATAGCCCCCCCGACAACAGTCTATTTTACTTTGGCCCCCCCAGACAACAGTCTATTTTACTTTGGCAGACAGCTATGATCTATGTCTTGAAGGTGCTGATTGTCATATGATCCCATGCTGTAATTGTTCATCTTGCAGAAGCTGATACCCCCCCACAACAGTCTATTTTACTTTGGCAGACAGCTATGATCTTTGCCTTGAAGGTGCTGATTTTCATACGATCCCATGCTTTAATTGTTCGTCTTGCAGAAGCTGATACCCCCCTCCCTACAACAGTCTATTTTACTTTGGCAGACAGCTATGATCTTTGTCTTGAAGGTGCTGATTGTCATATGATCCCATGCTTTAATTGTTCATCTTGCAGAAGCTGATACCCCCCTGACAACAGTCTATTTTACTTTGGCAGACAGCTATGATCTTTGTCTTGAAGGTGCTGATTTTCATATGATCCCATGCTTTAATTGTTCATCTTGCAGAAGCTGATACCCCCCTCCCTACAACAGTCTATTTTACTTTGGCAGACAGCTATGATCTTTGTCTTGAAGGTGCTGATTTTCATATGATCCCATGCTTTAATTGTTCATCTTGCAGAAGCTGATAGCCCCCCGACAACAGTCTATTTTACTTTGGCCCCCCAGACAACAGTCTATTTTACTTTGGTTAATGATCTATGATCTTTGTCTTGAAGGTGCTGATTTTCATTCAAGTCACTTCAGATCAGCCCTGAACTGCTTAATGATATTATTAAAACGGTAGTCATCTGAAGCCAAATGGATAACATCTGCTCCACATACCTCTACAACACCTTAATGAAAACTAAAACAGAGGGATAAAAGTCAGATCACTTGCAGAGTTTTAGCCCAACCAGAAAAATATCTGACTTAATACTAAGACTAGACACAGCTATCACTCTATAAATATAGGGCTTGAATGGAAATACAGCAGTGGCTCTCTGACTCATACTGTTGTAGCACCTTCCACTAGACATTCTGGGATAAATGGTCACATCCTTTGTCTAGGTCCATAAAATATGTTGAAGTTATGCTGACAAACTTACATGGCTCACATTGCTCATTCATTCAGAGCTGAGAAAAGCAAAGCAACCACACTATTGGCTAAGATGGCTGTACACCAGATTCGATTTTCTACCAGCCTAGAAATACATAGGATAAGTACTTTTGCATGTCTTACTGAGTTACTGAAGTAGCTCTGCCCTTATTTTTTTATTAATTGTGATCTGAAACAGTATTGTTTTGCTTAAACTCTAGTGAAAGTAGATAAAGGATGAAGCTATTTCTAGGCCTTTGTTTGCTAGTAGAACCTTGAATTGTGCTGTTTTGCTGTTGGCCAGTAGGCTTATTTGATTTTTTCTGCATTCTGTGCCATTATAAGTTACTTGTGTTTAAGTGGCCTTGTGTTCATGCTCTCAGAACCTGGCTAAATTTAACATCCCCTTCCTAGCTGAGGACCCCTCTGCACATGAGGAATCCTTTCTGGCTAAATTCTATGCACATGTAAATAACTGCATAGCTGCATCTGTCTTCCCCTCCAAAGTAAATGCATTGCCAAATTTAAAGATAAATGCCTCATGATAATACTGATAATAGCCATTTGTTAACCAGTTAGGCCCACTGGGCACACAGTCCTTTTTCAGGGGCAACCTGGTAGCAATGTCTGGTTAAGTGACTAGTCCAAAGTCACACATTAGGCAAGTGAAGGTGGGAGGAATCAAAATCTGCACCACAGGAACTCCAAATCACAGCCTTAAACATCTGCAACAAATATGGTGGAACCCAAGTATAAACAGGCTTTGTAATATAAGACAAAAAGCTCTTTGCATGCAAAAATAGGTGAAACTCTTTAATTACCAAAAATGCTCTGGTTAAACTTAACAAGGAGCTCCTGTCTCTGACCAAATCACCCATAAGGTGAAAATACATATCCAGGTTAAAGACAACCACAAAACTTTCATTAATCATGTTAAAAACCTCAGGAACAATCCTCAGCACTATGCAGAGCGACAAGAAGGGATCTCAGAAAGTCAGTCCCAAATAACAGTCAGTCTACTAGCAGATAAATTTAGCTTTAACCTCGCATTCCCAAATTAGGTACTAGCATCTACTCCACCCCAGTCTTCCAAGCATAACTCCTCAAAGTACTTTCCAAGACCAAGAACACTGCTTCTATCAGGCTGGATAATCTACCTGGATGCCTATTAGCCATCCTGAAACGCAACCTATCAAACCTCCACCCCCCAGAAGCTATAAACAGGCATTTTGTCAAATGAATGGAGGAGGATAACAGTCATCCCCTGCACAAAGTTTGGACATCAGTAGAACCAAGCAATTATGGATCAATACATCTGATTAGTCTCATCTGCAAGGCTATGGAAAGGATCATTATAGAATTAATGAATAAGAACATAAGCAGCCTACAAACTCTTGACCCTATCCAGTTTGGTTGTATCAAGGGCAGATTTTGCTTAGTTAACTTGTTGAGAAGGTTACTGAAGCAATGGATGAGGGAAAATTGGTACACACAACATATCTAGACTCTGAAAAAGGCATGGACACCACCTCACACTCAGATATAGTTGATAAACTCATTCAGCTAAATGTAAATCCCTATGTAACTTGTTGGATAGCAAACTGGCTCACTAATAGAACCAAAAAAATTAGGATGGGTAGCTCTACCTCCTCCAAAAGACCTGTCACTAGTGGTATACCCCAGTGTTCAGTCCTCAGGCCACTCATCTTTGGCATTTACTTCCTGGTGGTCAAAGATAATGTTAAGGGTTTATGGCTGACCAAGACTGCAGATGACTATAAACTTGATGTTATCACAAACTCTCCAGAAGACACCAAAATCCTCCAAGAAGGCATTCCATAAACAAGCAGTTGGTGTCAAAACAATGGCCTAAAACTAAATGCCAGAGTATGTATGATGGTTTCCTTTGGCAAGCATGTCATTCTGTAACTAGCACATCAACAACACAGCCCTGAAAATGTATCCATTAGTTAGAGACTTGGGAACCTATGTAGACAATGAATTGTCCAGCAATACCCATGTATCCTTCTTTATTGCACAGCTTATTAGTAAGGGTATGGTGTCCAAGTCTAGGGATGCAGTCATTTCACTGTATTCAACACTTACTATCCTGATCATTGAGTATAAGGTCCCCTTCAGTATGCACCTCTATATCTGTGTGTGCGTGTCTGTGTGTGTGTGTGTGTGTGTGTGTGTGTGTGTGTGTGTGTGTGTGTGTGTGTGTGTGTGTGTGTGTGTGTGTGTGTATAGATAGATAGATATATAGCTATAGATATAGATACAGATATATACATCAAACAGTTCAAGAAAAATAGAACACAAGGATCACAAAACTCAACATCTTATCATAGTATAAATATACATTTTCTTAATAATATAATTACTTAATTGATTAAACTAGAGTCAATTCATGCATTTAAAGGAACATTCACAGTTACATAAAAAGTAACAGATTCAAGAATTTACAAGTAAAGAAAGCATTGCATTCCATTTAGAATATCCCTTTTAAAATATGTCATATTTTTAAGATATATTTCAGATATATTTCAAGATATATTTTAAGATAGAAATAGTCAGCACCAGCAAAAAATCTGGCTTCAATCATAATCAATAATGTATACATTACTACATAAATACACAGCCCTGAAAATGTATCCATTAGTTAGAGACTTGGGAACCTATGTAGACAATGAATTGTCCAGCAATACCCATGTATCCTTTTTTGCACACTTATTTATTAGTAGTAAGGTGGTCAAGTCAGTCTCTATGCAGCAGTTTCACTGTATTCAACACTTACTATCCTGATCATTGAGTATAAGGTCCCCTTCAGTATGCACCTCTATATCTGTGTGTGCGTGTCTGTGTGTGTGTGTGTGTGTGTGTGTGTGTGTGTGTGTGTGTGTGTGTGTGTGTGTGTGTGTGTGTGTGTGTGTGTGTATAGATAGATAGATATATAGCTATAGATATAGATATAGATACAGATATAGTTGTAACTCAAAAGGTAAAATCACATTTGGTAGAAAGGTATTTGTGAGTGTAAAAAATAGAGAATGCAGAAATAAGTGAATGCTCATTTGAGTGAATCACATATGGCTGAATTTAGTTTTATATAGTGTAAATAAAAAAGATTGTGCAGGAAAATTAATGTTGTGAATATGCAAGTCTTCACAGGTTAAGGTTAGCATAGTGATTAGGTAAGGAAATACAGTTAGTGTTGTGCATATTTTGTGTTGTATGTATTCTGTCTCCTTTTGTCTTGTGTAGTGGTACTGTTAGGGTAAGACTTTTTAGTAACATAATGTATAGGGTTATGGTTAAGAGCAGGGGTAGGGTTAGGGTTACGGTTAGGAGCAAGAGTAGGGTTAGGGTTATGGTTAGGAGCAGGGGTAGGGTTAGGGTTATGATTAGGGTTATTACACAAGTCAGATGGTACAGGAGGGTGAAGCCCCTTGCCCACCTTAATCCTGTGTGCTAACCCTAACCATAACCCTAACTTTACACATTAGATTGCCAAAAACCCTTTCCCTAAAAGTATCACTACCAAGACGAAATGTGATCTTGGTTTTGTAGCTATGGTTAACTGACAAAGGGCTTTTCCTAGTGATAAAGAAGTGTTCAGTGCTTTGTGATTCACTTTTATTATGAGTCATTCCGTGTTTTATGAGTCTGTGTTTTTTGTTCTATCAATTGTGATTCTCTCTTTTGAGTTTTATACCTTCTATGATGTGTGCGCACGCGCGTGTGTGTGTGTGTGTGTGTGTGTGTGTGTGTGTGTGTGTGTGTGTGTGTGTGTGTGTGTGTGTGTATATCATTTGACTTACTTTCATTTGACCAAGACAAATCATCGAAAGTTCAAATTACCTACAACTCATTTGACTGACTCTCATTTCACCAAGTTTTAAGCTATAGACATGATGTGGGTTTCCCTGCAACTGTGACTTGCTTGTGATAAAAAGAATTACTGTAACTTACAGTGCTGACTGTCAGAATACCGGTAGTCATGTAGAACATAGTGTTGTAGTGTTTCTAAATGTGGGTATGTCTCTCTACATTTTTATGGGAAGTATCTAAGTAATATGGCGGATGTTTCGTGCATTCCCAGCAGTAGTGGCAGTGTGTAGACTACTGTAAGGCAAGTAAAAGGTATATGCCCCTTTCCCCACTGCAGTGCGATCCTGGAGTTAGTATATATAGTTAGGGGGGTGTGGGGGGCACTCCTTCTCTAGTCTGACATAATTTTTTTATTTGATTGGCATATGAGTGCGGTATTGTGTGCATTTCTTATTTACTATTATATATGCAATCTCTGTTTTGATACTGCCAATCACAGAATTTAGCAGGTAAATCAAGGAAGACTAAACAATGCTTATATTAATGTACAACTTACTTAAAAATTAATTTGGTTTTGACCTACTTATGCTTGGGTTGAGGCAGAATCTCATCACTTTTTCACTTGCACCACTCAATCTGACTTAAAAAATCAAAGGTTTCTACAGAGCTGTCTATGACAGTGCCACAAATGGGGGGATGGGGGCAGGATCAAGGACAGGTTGAAAATAGTTGTGAAAGAACAGAGGAAGAACATAGCAGCTCTAAAAAATGAAAAGCCATGGAAAATTGTTTTTAAGCAGTCTCAAGATAAAGTAAAGCTAAAAATAACGGAACATGCTATTTGTGGTTGTTGTCATACATGGAACAAGTTAATGGTTGATTAATTCACAAGATAAGGGTCAACCAGATATACTTTTGTAGGTAGCGATTTATGAGGATGAAGGGGTCTGGGGAAACCGATTTTTTAAATTCAGTTATTATACTAATACACAGTCATGAACCTAGACATGACTGTGTATCAGGAGTTCATAGAAAAAACATTTTACATTGGTGTGAATGACTGGGATAGCAGTATTGATGTCTGTACCTCCAGGATATTAAAATCATGAGCTCACAGCCAGAAGATCCTGTAAAGACAAACCTTATTCAGTTCTACATGTGGGTCATGGCAGCAGATAAGGGGGCACATTGCTGTTTTGATGTATTTAAACTTTACCTAGGAGAGTTATGTGAAGGAGGGTTTCATATCAGGAGAATGGCTGCCAAGTAGAGGAGTGCCATATGGATCATTTCTGGAAGTTGCATTCCTCAACAACTTTCTTGCTGAGTTCATGCAAAGCATAGGAAATGGGATAAGCCTCTTTTCAGACAAAAATGAAAATGGGGCGGCAGTAGAGAATGAAGGGAACAGTCTTATGACAGATTTAAGAAGGGTACCAACACTGGCTAAAAGATGGAAATTACTGTTTAATGCTGAGAAATGTAAGGTGCTACACTCAGGGAACAGTAACCTTGGGAGGGTATAAAAATTGTGGAGATGGAACTTAAAGCCATATAACAAGAACATATATACAGGAACATATATATGTGCAGTAACAAGGAGGGAAATACATTTACTTCCTTTTTTAGAGTTGCTGCTGGCATTCCAATATAGCCTTGTCCTCTATGAAAACAGATGCTTGGTGCCAGAGCCGTGGGCTCAAGCTCAGAGCCAAGAAATGTATACTTATCCCCTTTGGGAAAAAACATGTACCCATGAATTACCACATAGGTGGCCATACACTAAACACTGAAAGTGTGATAAGAGACTTAGGGACACAGATAGACAGTGGTCTCACCTTCGATAACCACATTGCCACAACAGTCAGGAAATCCTTCTATGTGGCACACCTCATCACTAAGGGCTTTTCATCCAGAAAACAGGAGGTCATTGTCCCACTGTACTCATCCCTCATTAGACCTATTATAGAATACAACACCCCGTTTGGTATGTACCTCTCAAGACATCTGCAACAACTGGAAAGACCACAGAAATACCTCACTAAAAGAATCACAGGCCTAAAGCAGATGCCCTACGCTGACCGCCTTATAAAACTCCAGCTATACTCTGTCGCACGTCGTCTACTCAGAGGCAATCTCTGCTTAACATACAAGGCCATGTCAAACCCAGAGCTGTTGGCATGCTACACTTAAAGAAATCCCAATCCCTCAGAGCCGCACGCTCCAAGGATCTAAACCTTGTCACCACAATAAACAAAACATGCTGGAGGGATAGGTTCCTGACCCAGAGACTCTCCAGACTCTGGAATAGACTGCCCATACATGTCAAGCAGATCGCCTCTTTGGCCCTCTTCAAAAGGAACCTTAACAATTGGATGGGAGAAAGGAAATTCAACCCGGGGATCACATCAGTCACCCTGCTAGACAGGGGTCCAGGGAAGTAAGTAGTGTGGGAAGAAATAGCCAGAGAATTGTTATGGCTAGGCTTGTATAGGCCCTAGGGCCGATAGCCTAGTACCAACCTATGAACCTATGAAAATACTTTCTTAAAAATCTGTATTCGTTGTTTTCATTTTCTGGTTTTGAGAATTTGAAGTCAAATCACATGAATGTGCATGTCTGGTCTCCATGTACTTATTAATATTTATGACGCTACATATGGTAGGGCAAATGCATGAAAGACAATGGTGAAACTGGTTTGTGTATGCAGCAGCTACCTCCATTTGTGAAAGCAGCAAAATTAACACAAAAAGTGCTGCAGTGAGTAAGAAAAAATTCTTATGCTGAGCAAGATGGCAGACTAGTTGGCTTCATGAGCAAAAGTTTAATTAAAAGTGAGCTAAAAAGTGATTATGCATAGCAGAAAAGCCTTTCAGAGCTATTCATTTTGTGAACCAACAAAGGCCATATAAATCTGGGCCAGTTTTTTTTTTTACTTTAACAGGGAATGCATTATAATTTCAAATGACAATTTTCATTTTTTTTCCATGGCAATAAGTATGGTTTTAAACTATCAAGAAAATGTATTAATAGGCAAATGGTATAATAATCTATACATTAGAAATCAGTGGATTCACTGAAGGAACTTAATAAAGGTTCCACATTACAACACATTGTATAATGTATCAGAAAAGTGCATAATTTTCAAAAGACTATATTAATGACAAGATGTTATGATAAGCAAATTACAATGAAGAAATATATACTGCAAACATCATATGCCTAGGTTTATTAATGGGTAAATTCTGCAATATTCAGTATACTGTGAATTTATTTTATAACTAATGTGTATTTGCAAATGAGATGAACAATTTTGAATAACAATACATGAAGGTAAACTAATGATAATATATACAGGAATGCTGGCACTATAAAAGGAACAGAATATTCAAATAGTAAATTGAGTAAACAGAAAATTCTGGTAAAATAATGAATGATGCATAAAAAATATTAAGCAGTTTCCATGTATTGTTGTATATTGTTTTTGCACAGAAGTATTTATAGAAAATTTTAGCTAGAAACAGAAAAAAGGGCAAATGTTTAAACTAGAAACAGGATTTATAAGTTGCATAATTGCGGAGTTGTATAGTTTTTGTGTATTACTGAATACACTTTGGTGAAGTATTCAACCTATTTTTGTCTGCTTCAGCAAATATGAAAGGGCAATCAGTGTTCTGAAGTGAAAGTAGATTTTATTATTTACATAAACACAAGTTAGCAACTTTTCAAATGTTACAAGGCACAAACATACATAGAGGCATTCCAGGTTATTTGTGGCTATTTGAATAGACACCAAGGAACAATTAGAATTTCAGATTACAACCAGATCTTGAAAGTGCTGTGAGCGCTTCTGCAGAACTTATAGTTATGAAAAGACCAAGGGTGTATAATGGTATTTTATATAACTAAAATGAATATTCAATGTTTTGAACCAAGACTGCACTTACTATAAATTACGTATGGTGTTCTGTAGTTGATACTAACACTTTTGCATTGCCATATGCTCTTTTGGCACACATGAAACAAAAATGAAGAATTCACTCAATAAAACTACAGACTCTTTACAGACTCTGTACAGGAGGAATCCGCATCTCTTTGTGATAGAAATGTTAGTTTTCACAATAAAAATTGAATGAACAATGAGAATAAGATATATAAAATATTTTCAAATTTGCATTTGGAGGGGAATTCATGAAAAAGATAAACATGTAGAAAAAATACTACATGGCAATGATGAATACATTCATTTCTAGTACACAAACCTACCTGCACCCCACAGAGGAGTACCTCTGCAGCTGTACTAATTCAGACTTGATCTATCTATGTTCAGTGGAATCATTCAAAAACAGTTACACTTCATTGATTCTTTACATAAAAAAAGCATATGTCAAAAATGCATAAAAACACAAAAATATTTTTTAAAGAGTCACAAATTCTGACAATCTGTACAATTCTTCAGTCACACAAAAGTAGGGAGAAATTGAAAAAGAAAACATTGCAGGGCACTGGTGGCTGAAACAAAGTAGTGAATATGATTTCAGTAAAATTCCATTAAAAGAAACTTAAGTAAAACCACTCACAAAATATACTCATCAAAGTATAGAATACCCTTGGAGTTTGAATAGATAATATGTGCCCATATCACTTTGTGGCATGTCATCAGACTTAATATTTTTAAGTAGGCAATGCTGGGTGGGGGCAGACTGCAGGCAAAAATATTTTAGAAATTTGCCATTTTAGAACTTTGCCAAGTGTCAGAATTAGTTAACATTTTTAATATCATGCACAAATTAAGTCTGTTGTTTGATATGCATTCTCATTGCTATATTGTTAACTTGTATAAGGTGAATTTAATATTGCACATTAGTATAATTTTAGTGTACTTTATATAGCTACACTGTTTTTAATACTACTATGCCCCAAATGTGCTGAATGTTTGATTTCAACCATCAGTCTTTTAAAATGTTATATTTTTCAGTCTGACAACAGACTGTGGGCAAAGATTACTGTAAGCTTGGTTTACTGTTCATCCCTGAAAAGGGACTGTGTTTTTTTAAGACAACTTGGTGAATTCTCAGAAATATATAATATTTTAAGTTTGGTGATTTTAAATACATAGGTATATTAAACCATTCATTGTATTTAATGAGCATTACGTTTTCGATATGACCAAAGTCAAATTTTTATAACTATAAAAAGTGTCACGTTTTAGAAATTCAGACTACTTAGCTTCATTGTTTGTTCCTTCAATCTGGTCATGCTGAGCCATTTTAGAATACATGGCAGATCTGCTCTGGTTGGCTGAGAAATGTATTTTGCCAGAAGGACTAAATGATATATTAGGCTGATGATTTCTATGTGGCACTAGTAAAAACATACAGAAGTGACTGTTTGCAGAGGAAGACCTAACATCTCATGGGGCATTAAGTATAGCAATCTCAGTGGAAGCACAAGTTACATGTATTTTAAAATTCCATCAGGGTGTGACTGATTGTGCTGTTTTGTGTCATTTCTTTCCTAAGCTGGTTATGGGAATTTGTAGTGTATGTTTCTTCCTCTTACCACAATAATTCCAAACAAAGTAAAAAGCAATGTGGGAGAAATGTGCCAAGTCAGGAGCACATTTTAAATGTTTGTCTTTTAAACTGAGATAGTCCATACATTAACAGGTTTTGCATTAACTTACATTTTCAAGGATATGACATCTGAAACTCTAATGTAGGTCATTATTTCAGAAGCTTAATCCTTAGTGATTTGCCATAAAAACACAAATTATATGGGGAACAGACCAGAAATATGAGGCAAAAATGTAGACATTCTGCAAAATTCTGAGCAGTTGATAGGTATAGGCAGCTGTAAGATGGAAAGTACAGTTTTGCCTTTCCCCAATCTAGTGTGACATCAGAGTTTGAATATATAATTAGCATGGGATGCTGAGGCACAGACCTATACATGAGGGTCCAGGGGATGTACCCCCTGCACAAAAGATGATTTAGTTTATTCAATGTATTTATTTATATATATTTTTAGTTTTGATCTTGTGGGAATCAATATTTTGGCATTCAAACATTTGTGAGCTCGACATTATGCAATAGATCATCCCACTATGGGTTCCATTCATTTGAGCAAGTGTTTATAAAGTCATACACATTTGTTGATGGCACTTTACATCAAAAGTTTGAAAAATGCCAGTGGCTGGTTGTGGGAGCTAATGGCATTTCATTCTTTCTATTAGTGCAAGAATTCTGGACAAAGTAAAAAATAATGGGAGGGGGCAAAATGTGGTATGTCATGTGCATATTTTAAATGTTTGTCTTTTAAACTTAGAAAGTCCATAGATTAACAGGTTTTGTGGTTTTGCATTTGATAGGGATGGGGGTCCCCCCTCACCCCCACCCCACACCACCTTACTAATGCATGCTGTCCCTAATCCTGTCCTTAACACTAAATGTGCACTTTACAGTAGAAAAAACATTTCATAATATTGCCACTACAGAAGATATGCTCAGACACAGACACATGCACCAACAAACATGCACAGCACTAAAACTAGAAAGAATTTTGAGGGAACAACGACAGTTAAACAGTATCCATGAAGGGTATAACTTGAAGGATATCCCTCTAGTTTAAAAGGTTAAGGATTTTTGTCCCAGATGTCAAGTCTTGTAGAATTGCTGGATGTTAAGCCTTTCAGAATTGTTTTGTTGAACTACAGGAAATAACTGTTGGAATGGACAACAAGACTAGAAGTTTCACAAGTTATGTTTTGTTTGGATTATGAAAAGCTAACCTGAAGCACTTATTTTGTTTTGTCATTCCTCTCATTTTGTTTTCAAGAAGCTCAACTTTTTATTTTATTGGAAATAAACTGAAGAAATATGAAGGACTGTTTCCTTTGAAGACTGCAACATACCACCCTGGTGGAGAATGGAAGCAGAAAAAAGTTTCTTCTATGAAATGTGAGTTTTAAGCTAGCAACAGTGTTTTACCACAACTATTTTTCCCACCCTAGAAATAAATGCAGTCTTTCTGAGTAATCTGCTATGTCTTAAGAACCAAAACAAAAATGGAGCAACTAGCATAGAAGGACAATAATTCAATAGACAAAGCTAGAGCACTAAGTCAACAACCAGAATGAATTGCAAGGATATAGTCACAAATTTTATAAAAACACCTTTCGCTCATTCTTCCATGCTGAATAATGACTTAATCTTGATGAAGTCATTATTCAATGTGGATGAAATCGCTAAACATATTTTTTATTAAATTTGTGACTAACTACATCTTTGTAGTTCATTCTGGTTGTCAACTTAGTGATCAAGTGCTGCCATGTCTTAAGACATTTGTCTAATCTTATTTGGTATGAGAAACTACCTGGAGCCTCTTGTATGCTAACTTAACAAAAGTTGAGACAGTAGAAATTGTTTGCCCATGTGAATATTTTCACTGGCCAAAAGTATCCTCATGGCAGGAAAACAGATTACTATAAAGAACAGGGAAACTCTTGGGCTTATAGGGGATGTGTTCTGTTCAAAAATCCTTGTGCCAGTGAAAATAAGTTGTCTAGTAGCCTTTTTTCTGTTAAAGGCAAAAACTGTGTACTGAACTGCAGCTGCTGTATCTTGTATAAAAATGAAGAAATTACTTGAAGCCCCAAAATGAGTGCAGCCACAAATCATCACTTGATTGCTCTTCATACACCACTTTAGCAGAGATGTACAGTCACAGACCAACACCTGCCCAGCCTGCAACAATAAATATCCTCACTAGTGAACCAGCTTCCCACCAAAATGGGTACTCCAAATGCCAATGGCCCTCTAAAAAAATTACTATACAACTTGAGACACATGTTCGCAAGCCTAGTGAGCAACAATCTGGCATCTCATTTAACTGGGGCTTCAATGAAGCCATATATAGACTTGGAAGAAAGTGATGCTCATAACTGCCAGAAATTCAAATAGGAAATTTTGACAAGAGGTGGAGCTTTACCTGAAGTTCAATCCATTAAGTTTCAAAAATGAGCATTAAGTAAGTCAGACTGGTAAGGTCATAATAGTTGAAAACATATATTTTAAAACTGTTGCCAGACCCTCATGTAAATAATATAAGTAAACATTTATAAATATTACCTGTAGATAAACCCACTAGTAACTTACTGGGTCATAGCCTCATAGTTTAATTCACAATAGTGGCAGGACTGTATACTACTACTACCAGATTTGCAGCTTAATCATTCACTACTGCCTTTTTCCATAAACAGAGTTACTGAAATATTTCTGTATAGTCTAGTGCCTTAAACTGTGGCAAAAGTTCAATAGTGAGAGAATTGTGTCTGTTCCAGTTTGAGCTCCAGTGCTTTTATATTCATTATATATTTTATATATCATTTAACTGAAGTTGTATTCTGTGTCTGCCCCATCCCCCACAAACACAATAAGCTAAAATTTCGGAAAGAGCTCCAATTTGCCTGTATTTAATTGGATGCCTGCCTAGCTAGTCTGCTTAAATTTTCCCGTCACTCCCACCCTTTTGCTGAGATGGTTTTATAATAACATTGCCACCTATCTTTTTTTTTTTTTTTCGGACTATCCGGAAATCAAACTGATTGGCTGGTAGTCTGGAAAATACTGTACAAACTCTGGTATTCTGTTTTGAAAAAGAAACAGACTATCAAATTTTGTTAAATCTGTGGATTTACTATGTTTTTTTTTTTTTTTTTACAAAAATCATAGTAAATCCACAGAAAAAAGGGCATCATGAACATCGAATGATGTGACTATGACATCACAAAATGGGCTGAAAGTGGGGAGGAATGAGTGGGGTTATATGGGATGGAAGGGGGCATGGCCTAAGTTCGGTTTTCACCACAACAAAAGGTGGCAACCCTATTTTATAAGGATGTGTCTCTGGCCTTATCCCCTTATAGTAATCCAATTCCAATGGCCCTCTCCTCTTTCATTGCTATTGTCTATTGTAAAAGCTATTTATGTACTCTTCCCACCCATTGTTTTTCATGGATCCATGATATTGTGTGTCCACCCAGCAAAACAGTATTGCACATGAGTAAACCTCCTTTACTATGTGTTTTCTGCTGCTCACTTTCCTAGTGTTCAGCTAAGCTTGGAGTTTAGCCTGCATTCCAGAAAATGTTACTTGTATTCAGTGCCATCCAAGCAAAGTACCTTTGCTAAATCGCACTTCCTTAAGTTATTTTGAGTGATTGCTACTGTTTCCTATTTTTATATGTGCATTTCACTAAATATTTTGCAAAAAAGAAATTGCACTTCCACTCGCTGTTACTGCTGTAAGACTGTCTTGAAAGTGAGGGATTTCCAGCAAACTGTTTAACTGCTATGTGGCAGCACTACATTTCGGAGTCTCTTTCTACTCTGTTTTTATATTAGGAGGACTGGGTTTATTCATCTTGTGGCAGGAGGTGCTTGCTTGGTCTATCCGAGCTGTGAAATACACTAAAGGGCTTGTAATATAGTAATTTTATTGGCCAGAGGGCTCATTAGTTAGTTTTCTGTTTTTTCTGTGCTGTTATAAACTTTTGCACATTTGTGAAGTTTGCATCTAGAAAGCAAATTTTCCCTGTAGAACAGTCCATAAAACGGTACCCTGTAAATCATCAATATAAAGGAAATACCTTGTGTGTTGACAAGCTTAGAGCAGCTAGTTGGGCATCGAGTGGCAATACCTACAGATTTAGTAGAATTCAGTATTGTGCAAACATTAAAATTAGCAGAATGTAGTACTATATAGCATAACCTGCCCCAATAAAGCACCCTTATTAGTTTGCACCAACAAAGCATCCTTAATAGCCTTCTAACCCCAATACATCACCTCCTTGTAGCTCACCAATCAAAGGACTGGACAACATGGATTTGCAATTTCCTAACTTCTCTGTAGCTTGGTAGATATGGGCATATTGAGACAACGTAGCAATTGTCTCATGTTTACTGGCAACCACTTAATCCTTAAAAAAGCAGATGCAGTATGCAACAGATGTACTTACACAATGACACTGGAGGCTAAACTCTCTCATACAAGTGCACATCAGGTTGTCAAAATCATACACACACACACACACACACACACACACACACACACACACACACACACACACACACACACATACACACACACACGCACACACACACACACACACACGCACACACACGCGCACACACACACACACACACACACACACACACACACACACACACACACACACACACACACACACACACACACACACACACATACATACACAAAAACACCCACATCACATAGCACACAACACACGGATAGACTAATGTATGCTGAGGCACTAAAAAGCAATCTTCATAAAGAATAGAGATCACCTAGACTGCCTGTTGTGAAAAGGTATGTCTCAACAAGTTCAAAGGTACTCAGAAAAAACACCACCTAACTCTACACATATTGCCACTCTCAGTGGAGCCCCAAATATTAAACCCGTAAGGCAAGCAAACACACTTCCCAGGGCTGTCTTAATACAGGACTCTATTTTAAAATATACAGATGCTCCTCTAACCTGTCTGAACAAGAAGATAATTGTTAGTTGCTTATCTGGAGCCGGGATCCACCAAATCATGTACTCACTCAGGTTATATGCCATGTAGCTGTAAATTATCTGAGACGTACCTCCCTGGACTATATGAAGAGAGACATCATGGAACTTTCAGGCTATTTGTCTCAGGCTGGTATGAGCCTAGCATTCAGCAGCATATTACCATCACTGCGGATGATGCCACAATATCAGCACAAAATGAATGACTTCAACAATTGCTTGTCCTTCTGGTGTAATTCTAAGGGAATCAAATATTTTTTGCTTGGGAGGACATGGTTAACAGACCACATTGCTATGCCAACGATGGTCTGCACCTTTCTCTTCTAGGCTTTCAAATACTGGCTAAAACTTTATCCACCCCCATAGTGCCCTTTTTAGGCAATGCCAAAGTGGCAAACCTACAGAAATAGCAAAATCAACTCAACTGATCTTCAGGGTTTTACTGTTCAATGCCAGGAGACTAAATAAAAAACTAATTTCCCTTCAAGCCCTCATCACACTTGAGAAAATGGACATTAGTGTATTGAGACATGGTTTAAAGCAGCAGAGAGTACCCCAGCAGTGCAATCTTTCAATGTCTTCCACATTTTTACACCAGTAGCTGCACAGACAAGGCCTAAAGGTGGAGGTGTCTCAATATAAGTCAATAATAAGCATACCTCTTGTGCGGTCAAACAGGATAATGTTCTGGAGTTTCTCCACATGCAAATCACCATAGACAAAATCCTGTACCATATCCTAGCCTATAGGCCACCCTCCATGTCCCAAGAAGCTCACAATGCATACTTGGACTTAATGAAGACACTTACCATTCAAACACCTTACTCATGGGGGACATTAATTCCCATTCTATAGACTGGGAATACTACACAGCCTTGAATCTACAGGCACAGAAATTCCTGGGCTTTGTAACTACAAGCACCCTTGACCAAATAGTGAATATGCCCACTAAAGGCTCCAACATACTGGACCTTGTGCTCACAAATATGGGAGAATGCTACACCCCCCCCCCCCAATATCTCATCTACCCTGGTAAAGTCCAACCATAAAGCTTTCTCCTTTAAATTAAAATCAACTCAGTAATTTCATTAAAACCAGTATCAGGAACTATCCTAAATGCAAATTAACTTTGATTAAGTGATGGTTTGCCAAAATTCATTGCCCCTCCAAACCCTGATAAAACAACAGTCTATGTTGAAGTGTTTCCAGAAAATATATACAACCATGTTGATGGCTGCATAGAGGCTGCTGTACCTACCTGAAGAAATCCCAGGATTATTCCCAGAAACAAACCGCACTGGTATCATCCAAAATAAAACAGGATATACAACAAAAGGAAAAAAGTATGGCAAAATTCAGGAAGGATAATTTCCATAAAGATAAAAAAACTCTTTCATCAAACTAAATAAGCAACTAAGAGTGATAATTAGGTAAAGCAAAGCCATTGTTGAGGTTAACATAGCCTTCTAGGTGAAAGATAACCATAAGGCCTTCTACAGCTATGCCAGAAACCTCAAGGGCAGCACACAGCAATGTGCTGAACTGGTGTTTAATGGTGCCACATCCACCAAGCCTGACAATATAGTGAACCTGTTAGTGGACAAATTCATTTCTAACTTTACTCTCCCTCTCACCACCAACCACCCCTGAAAAACTACCCTCAAGCATAACCCCTCCAACTATAACTAGGGAGCATGTATTGGCTTAGTCACTAAAGCCAAGAATAAGGCCTCAAGGAGCACCGAACATCCCAGGATGCCTCCTGAACAGTCTAAAGTATGACTTATCAGGACCCTTGGAGTCTTATAACAAGCTTGGTGCCACATGAACAGAGGATTGTAATGGTCACCCCCTTCATAAAGAAGGACTTTCAACAGATCCTGGAAACTACAGACCCATTAGTCTGACTGGTCTTATTGGCAAAGCCTTGGCAAGAATTATCATGGAAATTATCAACAAAGACATAAGAGACCCTCCAGACACTGGATCCTTCCCAGTTTGGCTTGTCAAAGGAAGGTCATGCTTACTGACTCTGGTGGACATCTTTGAAAAGGTCACTAAGCCAATGGATGAGGGGAAAACAGTATAGGGTTCCTATTACGTGATCAAAGTTTTGAAACTTTGAACACGACAATATCGAACTTGTCTGTTTGATGTTTCAAAACTTCGAACATGGTAAAAAAAATAAAATAATAGATGCAACAGTAAACTAACTATAGTGCATTCTTGGAGTTGGTATATTTAAAGAGCGGGGGTGTGGGGGCTGCAGGTGGGCTTGCCCCCCTGCTTGCAACAGTTAGTTTACTGTTGCATCTTTTATTTTTTTTTTTTTATGTACTCGAACTTCAGCAAGTTCGACTATATGGTTTCGACCATATAGGGTTCGAACTTGTTGAAGTTTGATAACGTAATAGGAACCCAAACAGTATATACTGACTATCTATATCTGGTTAAATCATTTGATACAATACCCCATTTGGGCATTATCAACAAACCAATGTGTACATAGTCCACTATCCTAGGCTGCCAATATTAACCTTTCATTTTTTGGTTTAATTCACCTTTCCTTAATCATTCCTGCATCAGATCCTTGTCAGCATGAGGTTGTTCCAGGAGCTTTCTGTACTTGCAACTACATTTATGCCTTTTCTACATTTCTTGCAATCTCATCTTTCCTTCTCCTTATATTCTTTCATTTTTAAGCACAGTCATTTGCTGCCCAATTTTTGTCTACTTCTGGTTTGATTTCTATTCCCGGTTGACATTGATGTGCTTCTGCTAAGCAAAGCAGGGGAATCGTCTTAGACTGCTTCTCCTTATGTTTTAATACTTCCACTATGTTTGGATCTGCTGAAGTCAGCAGATATGTATACAGTCCTACAACTGCAGATCTACACGTGTAATCAATTTCAAAGAAGTCCATACCTCCTTCATAACGAGAAATATATAATCTTGGTATACACTGATTTTTATATATCACTTGATAAGAGTGAAGCATTTTTCTTGTTTTTCTGTCCAACTGATCCAATACCTTTTGAGGCTAGTCAGTCACCCCAAATCTGTAAGTTAGAACAGGAAGAGCAAATTGATTTACAGCACAGACTTTGTTTCTATATATCATGGCTGTTTTGGTATTCATTTTAGTCTTCTAAAATATTCCTTACTGAGTTTTGCTCACATTTGTTCATGTTTTATTATTGACCCTTCATCAATTCCCAGATATTTATACACTCCCTCCTGCTTAAGTTCCTTTACATCACATTCCTGTCCCAGACCGATATCTTCTTGGTGCTGCAGCTTTCACGCTTTAAACGTTGCTTTTGCATATTTAACAAGACCAAATGACATTCTTATTGAAAATGCATTCCTTAAATGAGTATGCCATTAATGATTTGCTAAAGCACATGTATCTTACACTTTTTAATTTCTCTAAGTCTTTTGGGTTTCTGATACCATGAGGGGAATGGACCCCATTCCTAAGTCAAAGTATGATTAAAGTTCATAAAATTAGTATTGTTTCAATCTTTGATGTTAGGCAGAAGTGCTCTTTGCAGTACCCGCAATCTGCCCAGTAATGACTCCTTCTGTAATCCATATGGAGTTACATCTATCGGTAACATAACTAAATACAATTGCTGATTCTTTTTTATAAGACCCATTGCTCCTACTACTACTGGAACTGTCTGGGTATCTTTCTTCCACATTGCTCTCATTTCTGCCTGTAAATCCTGATATTTTATGATTTTGTGTCTCTCTGTGCACAAGATACTGCAATCACTGTGTGTAGCGATTTAAATGATCAATATGCTACTTTTGTCTTCATTTCCACTAAATCTGTTTTTCTTACATCCATTATTTGAACTGTTAGTAATGGGTGATCCCATGTGATGTAGACTTCATCATTTTCTATGATGCTTTGTGGTTCATGTTTCCAGTGTTTTTCAGCTACTTCAATATTATAATGTTTGCACAATCCCCAGAGCAACAGTCTTGCCACATTGTTATGCCTTTCAGTATACAGTCCTTCTGCCATTAGGACTCACAACCAGCAACAGGGTGTGCAACTCTTTCCAGCTCTGTTTCACAAAACCTACATTTGTCTGTTTCTCCCACACATTCAATGGACTTTGTAAACCAACATGTATGTGTCCACTATCTTGGGCCACTAATATTAACCTATCATCTTTTGGTTTGAAAATTCACCTCTCTTTAACCATTCCTGCATTCGATCCTGACCAACATGAGGTTGTTCCAGAAGTTTTCTATACTTGCAACTATATTTATGCATTTTCCACATTTCTTGCCTTCTCATTTGATCCTTCACCTTATATTCTTTCTTTTGTTTTTTTTTGGCACATTGAGTTGCTGCCTGATTTTTGTCTACTTCTGGTTTGATTTCCATTCCAGCTTGACACCTATATGTTTCTGCTAGACTAAGCAGGGAAGTCATCTTAGATTTATTCTCCTCATGTTTCAAAACTTTCACTATATTTGGGCCTTGTGAGGTCAGCGATATGTATGCAGTCCCAAGATT
Organism: Protopterus annectens; assembly: GCF_019279795.1. Taxonomy (NCBI): domain Eukaryota; kingdom Metazoa; phylum Chordata; order Ceratodontiformes; family Protopteridae; genus Protopterus; species Protopterus annectens. The sequence continues at coordinate 1,699,207,840 of NC_056739.1, read as the reverse complement.
GCAGATCTATACATGTAATCAATTTCAAGGAGACCCATAACCTCCTTCGGAACGTGGAATATATAATCTTGGTATGCACCGATTGTTATAAATCATTTGATGAGCATGAAGCATCCTACTTGTTTTCCTGTCTTACCTATCCAACACCTTTTGGGGTCAGTCAACCACTCCAAAATGGTAAGTTAAGACAGGAAGAGCAAATTGGTTTATAGCTTGAATTTTGTTCCTAGATGTCAATGCTGTTTTCAGGATTAATTTAAGTCTTTTAAAATATTCCTTACTAAGTTTTATTCACATTTGTTCATCTTTTATTGTTGATAATTCATCAGTTTCCAAATATTTATACACTGCGTGTTGCTCAAGTTATTTTATATTACATTCTTGTCCCAAACTGATATTTTCTTGGTGCTGTAGCTTTCCCACTTTAAAGGTTGCTTTTGCACATTTATCAAGGCCAAATGACATTCTTACATCATCTGGAAAAGTTTTGACTACTTGCAGTTGCACTTTCAGTTCCTCATCTGATGAGCTATACAGTTTTAAATAATCTACAAAGAGAAGATGAGAAGTCTTTACACTTTGTTTTCTGGGAGCCAAATTATAGCCATGTTTTAATCTGTTAAGCAGACAGCTTAATGGGTTAAGGGCAAGACAAAAGAGCAGCAGTGACAGATATTCACCCTGGAATAGCCACCTTTGAATTTTTATCCCCGGAATAATAATTTGTCCTTTATGTTGGCTTAACTGTAAAGTGGTTTGCCATTGTTTCATGGTCACTGTGATGTAGTTTATCAGTGTAGGATATATCTTATACATTTTTAAGCACTCTTTTATCCATGAATCTGGGATACTGTCAAATGCTTTTTTGTAGTCTATCCATGCCATACCTAGATTCTTCCCCTTTTTACAGTTCTCCACTATGATGTTAATAACAAATGATCCTTTCTTCCATACGACTTTCTTTTATTACCCCTTTGTTTTAGTGCCATAACTGAGGGACTTTAAACTCTGTCAGCATCAATGCAGGTGTATAGTTTATACATCATCAGAAGGCAAGTTACTGGTCTATAGTTTTTAGGATAGCTTGCAGGTTCACTCTTAAGTAGGACCATTGTTTTTCCTGTTGTTAGCGAGGCTGGTGTCTGTTGAGGGTGCACATATAAATAGTTCTTAATCGTGGCTAAATCTTTGTGCAATGATGTTAATACTTTTAGCTAGAAGTTAGGTACTGCATCTGGGCCTGGGGTTTTCCAGTTAGAGGCTTTTCTTAACTTCAGACTCTCTGGCCAGTCCTTCATCCCATTTCATATCCTGTACATTTCAACTTCTTATTCTTTCTTTTACTTCTTCTATCCATTGAGCATATTTGTTATGTTCCACGGGATCTTCATAGATATTTTTCCAAAATATATCTAATTCTTCTTTTTTTGGTGGTCTTTCAATTTCTTCTACCCTTTTTTCCCCAATTGTCTAAAAAAACATTTTTGGGTCATCAAAAAATTGATTATTTTGTACTTTTCCTTTATATTTATCTATATATCTTCTAAGCTTTTCTGCCTGTGCTGATATTTTTAGTTTTTTATAAGGCAACTGCAGTGGTGGTGCTGCGGTAGCGTTGTCGCCTCACAGTTAGACGTTGCCCGTTCAATTCTCAGTTAGAGCGTCTTCTGTGTGGCAACATGCGTGAATGGGCATTCCTTCGTTGAAGGTTGTGCATTAGGCCCGGCAAGCCAGCACATAAAAATCTACTGCCAATCATTAGCAGACCTGAGTTCTGCTGTGGCGACCCCTAACTGGGAAAAGCCAAAAGACTTTTTTTTATTTATGATAAGGCACAATAAATCTTGATTTGTTATAATACTGTGCATTGCTTTTATCATGTCTATCTTTCTGAGTATTTTTGTTGATCTGTTCCCTCTTTATACTCTTCTAACAGTGACACTCTCATCTTAATTACTTTATAGTTTTCTGTATTCGATACTTAATTACTTTATAGTTTTCTGTATTCGATAATTCCATGATTGTTTCACAAAAGGAAATATTGTCAGCCTGGTTATCTGGAATTTTGTAAATAATTATATGTCATTTTTTAGTATTAATATGATTTATATAGACATGTGACAGAGGTAGATACTGCCAGCACAGCTGTCTGGAACTTTGTATATGGTTATGTGTCATTTGTGAATATCAACATGATTCATATGCTTGTGTTACAAATGTATCAGAACTGTATGTCATATAAGATGGTTTGTACAGATGTGTGCTTAAGAGATATGTTGTAGAGTACTCATCTTAAAGAGGTATCCACAGTGTACCCTATTGAAAAATAACAGAAATGTATATAAACTATTGTAACTGTGTAAATGTATATGTTTTAACAGTGGGAACTGGCACATAGAAGGTTAACTTGCAAAACTTTAAAAAAAATAGTTGAAATTAAATTATTTTATTATCATGTAATAAAAGATATTTATCTTTCAGTTTCAGTGCAACAGGAGACATAATGTCTAGAACTAAAAGTTGTTTGTATTGTCTTTAAATGTGGAAGAATGTAAATTATTTTACGACTTCCACCATTTGCCAAAAGATCTAAGGTCTATGTGTTTTCGCAGGTAGATACGAAAATCAATGGTTGTGAGCCTGAGAACTGATAGTCAGATGACAAGAAGTGGTGTTATGTTGCCAGCTACACCAGCATTAATATTTGAAATATTAATTTAAGAAATCTTTGAGAGAGCGAGAGACTGTGCATTCTGTATTTGTCTTTGACCTGACGACATCAGCTGGAAAACCCACTCACCACATCTGTCTTGCCATGCTAAGAGTAAGTCTAGGGTGCAGTAATTTCTCTTAGATACAGTTAGGAATATAATGAATTATAGCTTAGATATTTTATTTATTTATTTGAGACTGTCCTGCAATGTTGTTTTAAATATGTCCTGTGATTTTGAACTCTGATGTAACTATGATTGTTTACAGAGTATTTCCTTGTTCTTTTATTATTTATTATTAATTATATTTAAACCTTTCATTGTGGCTGATATTTCATAGGTTCATAGGTTCATACTAGGCTATCTGCCCTAGGGCATTTATAAGCCTAGCCAGAGTGTGTTTGGCTTTCGCCACCCATTTTAAATGAATTTTGCTATGCCCTTTTTCGAGGTTAGTATACTGTGCCTCTGTCTAACAGTGACACAGAAGTGATACCCGGGGTAAACCTACTATCTCCCATCCACTCATCAAGATTCCTCTTGAAGAGAGTCAATGAGGGACTCTGCCTAACCTGGACTGGGATTTTATTCCAGAGTGAAGGGAGCCTCTGGGTTATGAATCTGTCCCTCCAGCATGTCCTATTTATTTCAGTGCTGAGGATCAAGTCTCTCGAGCATGTAGCTTGATAGGATTTGGATTTTCTGAGGTGCAGCATGTCCATTAATTCCGGGTTGGACATGGCTTTATACGTCAGGCACAGATCGCCTCTGAGCAGGCGGTATGCCACTGAGTAGAGCTGGAGTTTCTTTAACCGGGCAGCATATGGCATCTGTTTGAGCCCTTTGATCCTCTTGGTGAGGTACTTTTGGGGTCTTTCCAGTTGCTGCAGGTGTCTGATAAGGTACATCCCAAAAGGGGCATTGTACTCAATTATGGGCCTGATGAGGGATGAGTAAAGAGGCACGATGACCTCCCCTGATCTAGATGTGAATCCCTTCATGATTAGGTGGGCTATATAAAATGTTTTTCTAAACACTTTGGCCACGTGGTTGTCAAATGAGAGATTGCTATCAACTTGGGTCCCCAGGTCCCTAATTACTTCTTCCATACTTAATGGATTACCACCTATGTGGTAATTTGTGGGCACTTTGTTTTTGCTAAAGGGGATGACTATACACTTTTTGGCGTTTAGCTTGAGGCCATGGCTCTGGCACCAGTTGTCTGTTTCTATGAGGCCCTTTTGTAGGATTCTTCTGTCGGCTGGAGAGTCGATTATGGTGCCCAGTTTGCAGTCATCTGCGAACTTGGTCAGCCACAGTCCTTCTGTGTTAGCCTGTACCTCCAAGAAATATATACCGAACAAGAGAGGTCCCAGGACTGAGCCTTGTGGGATGCCACCTGTAACTGGTTTGGAGTCTGACATGGCTCCAGCCATTCTAACCATGTGGGTTCTGTCCTTGAGCCAGTTTGCAACCCATCTAGTGACATAGGGGTTTATATTTAAGCTGGTGAGCTTATCTATAATGCCCGAGTGGGGTATTGTATCGAAGGCTTTTGCAAGGTCCAGGTAGGCTGTGTGGACCACCTTCCCCTCATCAATGGCCTTGGTGACTGTTTCAAAGAAATTGACCAGGTTTAAGAGGCAGGATCTGCCCTTAACAAAGCCGAACTGGGTAGGATCCAGTGTCTGTAGGTCCCCAATATCTTTATTTATGAGGTCCATGATGATCCTTTCCATAGCTTTGCAGACCAAGCTAGTCAAGCTTATGGGGCAATAGTTTCCAGGATCCGTTGAGGCACCACCTTTGTGGAGAGGGACCACTGTTGCTGTATGCCACTCTTTGGGTACATATCCTGTAGTAAGGCTGAGATTGAACAGTAGTTTTATGTTTGGGTTTAGTTCTTCTTGGAGTTCATGTAGGACGCAGCCCGGGACACCGTCTGGTCCCATTGATGCTGTGTTTTTTGCTTTGGAGAGGGCGGCTCTTACCTGAGCATCTGAGATGTCAAGGGGGCAGCACTCTGCTGGGATAGATATTTGCCCTTTTGGTGGGGAAGGGGGGGAGAAGTTTGCACTGAACCTGTCAGCTAGGATGTTGCCAATGTCTGTGGGTTCAGTGTATTTTTTGTTATTTTGGACTAATTCTGAGCATATCTGGGAATTCCCACCCAGGTTCCTAACATAACTAAAGAAAGCCTTGTGATTATCCTTAGTGTCCTGTGCAATTTTTCTCTCGAAGCTGGCCTTAGACGATTTTATGAGTGCCCGTAGTTTTTTGCTAATACTGATCAGAGATGCCTTCCCTTTTTGGGATTTTGCTCTATCATGTAGTAGCTTCCTCCTTCTATTGTATAGTTCGTTTATGGCTGGGGTCCACCAGACAGGATACCTAACTTTGGAGGATTGGGTCTTGGTTTTATTTGGGATTGCATGATCCATGCATTCCTGAAGGTGTTCATAGAATGCATTTATAAAGGATTCTATGGTCTGGACCATATTTTCCACAGGCCCGGGGGCTTTGAAGGATTCCACCTCGGTTTTGAGGAGTGTGAAATTTGCTTTAGAGAAGTTTTTCACTGTGGTTTTCTGGGCAGGGGCTGGGGTCGGCATGTGAATATCTAGTGAGATTAGTTTATGGTCTGATTTTACCAGTGAGGGATACACTTCTGGTCTGGAGCATAGAGTCCCCATGTTGGTGATGATCAGGTCCAGTATGTTTTCCCCTCTTGTGGGAGTGGCAACAAGTTGTTCCATAGCATTTGAGTTTATAAATTCTAGGAACCTTTGGGCTAGGGTGTTGGAGCTAAAGTAATGCTCCCAGTCTATGTTAGGGTAGTTGAAGTCGCCCAATCTAATGGTGTTTGGAGAGACCTTCATATTTTCCAGTGTTCTCAGGAAGGCCGAGTGGGGTTCCTGGGTTTGGGAGGGTGGTCTGTAGCAGGCTATAAACTGGAAGGCAGTTTTACCCACTGTTAGTTGCACATGGATAGTCTCTGATGCTTCGTGCTGTGCCACCAACCTGGAGGTGTGGGTATCTTTGACGAATATTGATACTCCCCCTCCTTTTGTGGTTCGGTCCAAGTTTTGGGGCCAAAAACATGGTATGAGGTATAACCTGGTAGTGCTGGGGTGCTCTCGGGAGCCTTGAACCAGGTTTCTGTTACTGCACAGATATCGATGTTCTCTATGCTAAGGAGAGTTTTGAGTGCGTGCATCTTGAGGTTTAGACTTCTGGCATTGAGTAGCATTACTCTTAGTTTCTTATCCCTTGTGATACCTATGGAGGTGGGTTTGTCTTTTGAGCCTTGCCTAAAAAAGGCACTATGGGGGTGGCAAGAGCTTTTGCCAATATCCAAAAGCCCAGGGGTGACAGGTGCAAGCCGTCCCTAGTGAAGCATCGTGGCTTGTCGAGCATGTCATCCCAGGCAGACAGGCATTGGATCCCCTTTGAATGACACCAATACTTAAGCCAATTGTTGAAATTGATCATCTTGTCTTCATATTGTGGCATCATTCTTGATGAGGGTAAGATGCTACTCAAGGTCAGGGTCATACCGGCCTGGGCTACATGCTCAGAGAGCACCTCTATGTCTCTTTTCATGTAGTCCAGGGAGGTACGTCTCAGGTCATTCACACCAGCATGTAACTTTTGGATAATTATATAATTATTATATAATTTGTGAGACATATTCTAAGCTCTTAGAGTACTTGCATATTTGTTTGGTGACACTGTACAGGCCACTCCTAATAGCCTTGCTCTTGGTCAAACTACCATTTGTATTAACAGAAGCATTACACAGTAAGATTGGACTCCCTTTGTTACGGACTTTAAAGTAGTTGATAAAGAGTGTCTGGTGGCAGTCCAAACTACCTTATAGTCTGGGCAAAAGGGGCATAGCTAGTAAACCTGTACCAACCTTTCCCAAGTGTGTGTGTGTGTGTGTGTGTGTGTGTGTGTGTGTGTGTGTGTGTGTGTGTGTGTGTGTGTGTGTATGTGTATAAATCAAATCTCAAACAGTGTGTGTCAGCTACTTGGGCAGGGACATGAAGTACTGGTTGGACAGAGAGGGTGCTTGAGGTCATGGCTTGACCAGTCCGCTGAGATTTCAGCTCTATAGCTGTGCCAGTGGGTAATCTTATTGGGATCTGGTGAAAGAGGGAAAAAACAGCCGCAGACTGACTGCGGTCTCTGTGTGCTCGTAAGGGAAATTTCACTTTACTATATGTGTGTACTTGCCATCCTCCAAGTGTGTACATTCCCCACTGTTGCCAGTGGTGAGGGTTGAGGCTCCTTGATTACTAGGTGTACTTGATTACAGTGCTGGGGCATCACATATTAATTGGCTGTCAATAGTGTGATATCCATATATTAGGATTCAGTGGTATGGATATTGAATTCCTGTAGCCTGTAAACAGTGATCAGTAAGGAAGGTGTTTGTACTCCCAATCAGCTGCACTGTGAACCTTCAGAGTTTCATATCACAATAGTTTTTTTTTTTTGTTAGCTTAGTTACTCAGGGAGAGCAGGCAAGGATGTCAGCAGAGGAGTATGGCAAGTTGATAAGCAGCCAGTTGGTTGAGATGTGCCAGGCTAAAGGACTGGTGCATGCCAACCTGACTAAAGCAGAAATTATTGCAGCCTTGAGCACAGCTGCATCACAGACCAGAAATCAAGAGGTCAACCAGAGTGGTCTTGGAGATGTACAACTCACAGAAAATGGACAATTCAACCTTTCCACAGAGGACTTGAAAATCTGTCTGGAGTTAAAGAGATTTGAAGTGGAGGCCAAACATTTGGAAATAGAAGCAGCAAAGAGACTGAGACATCTGGAGGCTGAAGAAAATGAGAAACTGCGATGTCTGGAGGCTGAGGAAAATGAGAAACTGTGATGTCTGGAAGCTGAGGAGAATGAGAGGCAGAGGCAACATGAAAAGGAGATACTGACTCTTTGCCAGGGTCATTGAGGTAATGGGGAAGGGTGTAACCAAACCCCAGAAGCCATAAAGGTCAGTAAATTTCTTCCACAATTTACAGAGGGTGATAATTTTGACAGTTTTATTCATATGTTTGAAAGTGTATGTAAACAGTATAATGTTGACCAACAGCTCTGGGTACGGCTCCTGACCCCCTTACTCCATTGTAAAGCTGTAACTGCTAGTTCTAAATTGTCTAATACTGATTGCTTCGATTATAATACTGTTAAAAATTGTATTTTAGAGTGTTTTAAGTTAACACCTGAAGCTTATAGGAAAAAGTTTTATGAGCATAGACACAAGGCAGATGAAAGTGTGCGTGAATATATTGCTGAACTAAGCACTTATTTTCATAGGTGGGTGAGTGGGTGTCAGGTCACCACTTTTGAAGGACTGGCAGCCCTTTTGGTGAGGGAACAAGCCCTTAGCACTTTGCCTGAGGACATGAGAATCTGGTTAGCAGATAGGTAATGCAATACTGCAGATGAGTTCAAGAAGAAGGGAGACCTATACCTAGCAAGCAGGGCATTGTTGTTGTTGTTGTTGTGTCTTTCGGCTTTTCCCGGTTAGGGGTCACCACAGCAGAACTCCAGTCAGCTAATGATTGGCAGTAGATTTCTACGTCCCAAGTTGCCAGCCCTGATGCATAACCTTCAACGAAGGTACGCCCCTTCACGCATGTCTCCACACAGAAGATGCTCTAGCTGAGAATCGAACAGGACAACGTCATACTGTGAGGCAACAACGCTACCACAGCACCACCACCGCAGCCCCTAACAAGCAGGGCATTACTGCGCAGGAAAGGGATACCCATTGCTACTCATGGGTCTAAGGGAACCCATGGTGGGCAGCCTAGACCCCCCCCCAACAGAGTCTGGAAGTAGCAGAGGAAGCCACTAGTCCAGGTACACATCCAGGACCAAGGGTTAAATGTTTTAAATGCAACCAGTGGGGCCATGTAGCATATACATGTCCATGGAGGCAACATGGGAAACAAAAGGTGAGAGAACTAGTAAATGTGAATGACATAATGCCAGCAGTAAGTTGTCTGGAGACAATAAGGATACCAAACTACCACAAGAGGTTATATCCTATTTTAGTAAATGGGAAACAGACCACTGCTAAGAGAGACACAGCCTCTGACCTAACCATTATGAAGAATGTAGTGGTTAAAGAGGAGCACTACTTGCTTGGACAGTCTAATCCAGGCAGAGTTTTAGGAGGAACCCCGTTTCAAATACCTTCGGCTAGGGTTCACCTTGACTTGGAGGGTGGAAAAGGAAGCCAGCAGGTAGGTGTGTTTGATGATATCCCTGCAGATGTCTTGATAGGGAATGATTTTGATAATGCAGTACCTTGTGTGCATGCAGTGACATGCAGTTACGCTTGGAGACAAGCATGTGGGTCTGGTAGCCTGGGGGAGTACTCAGACAGACTGAAGACTTGAAGCCAGGACTTGTGTGGTGGTTATTTCAGGGAGGGAGTGCCCTATAGTAGTGAGACTAAAGATGAGCCACAGCTGCTTGTGGATACTGATGTTCCCTTGTGAGTAGTAATACCCAGGCTGACAGTAAGGCACTGCTGACAGAGCATACCAGACATCCTGTGGAAGGTGATCTGGGAAGAGTTACCAAGACAGAGTTGAGACAGGCTCACCTCTCAGATCTTACATTACAAGGCCTGAGAGAGGTAGACCATGAGGCACCTGATTGTCAAGGAAAGGGGGAATCTGTATACTGGGACAAAGAGTTACTGTACAGAGAATGGACTCATGAGGGAGGGAGAGAGGATGAGAGAATACAGCAGTTGGTAATGCCCACAGCCTACTGTCTGGCACTTCCAACCATAGCACATGATATTCCCTTTGCAAGTCATATGGGTATAAAATGTACAAAGAGATGTATTATGCAGAACTTTTATTAGCCTGGGATTTCAAGAGATGTAACAGGGTACTGTAGGAACTGTTAGCAGTAACAAAAGGTAGGCAAGGCAAGAGACAAGGTCAAGGCTCCTTTGATGCCTTTGCCTGTGATTGAGGAGCCATTTCAGAGGGTAGCTATGGATATTGTGGGGCCTCTTAGAACTCCAAGTTCCACAGAGAAAAAGTATATCCTAGTGGTAGTAGATTATGCTACCAGATACCCTGAAGATGTGGCCCTATCCTCCATTGAGGCAGAAAAGGTGGCAAATGCTTTGTTAGAGATTTTCAGCAGAGTAGGTTTCCCAAAAGAAATACTGATTGACAGAGGTGCCAATTTCATGACAGACCTGCTGGCTTGTCTGTGAAGCACTGTGGGGTATAGCACTTAAAGACCATCCCCTACCATTCCCAGACTAATGGTCTGATAGAGAAGTTAAATGCTACACTAAAGACCATGCTACAGGCATTTGCAGACCAGTTCAAGAGGTACTAGGAAAATATTTGCTCCATCTGTTGTTTGCTTATAGAAAGGTGCCCCAGGAATCCACAGGTTTTTCACCCTTTAAGTTGCTGTATGGACATAGGGTGAGGGGACCTCTAGATTTGATTCAGTGATGAGTGGGAGGGTGAGTGTGAATTCCACAAGGAGTCTGTTGTGGCATATGTCCTAAACTTCAGGACAAGGCTCAGGGAACTCATGGGCTTGGCCCAGGAGAACCTGGGAGAAGCCTAGCAGAAGGAAAAAGGTCTGGCATGACAGGAATCCTCGAGCTAGAGAGTTTGCTGTAGGGCAGCAGATTATGGTTCTCATTCCTGTTAGACACAACAAGCTGCAGGCAGCTTGGGAGGGACCCTTCAAAGTGGTAAGGAAGGTTAGTGACGTTAACTACATGGTCGAACTGCTAGGCAGGAGGCAGGGGCACAAACTTTACCATGTTAACATGATGAACCCTTACCATGATAGGGAGACCCTGGTGCTAAGCATTTGCAGTACAAGGCAGGAGGAGTCTGAGGGGATCTATGGCTACAGGAAGCCAGCCAGCAAAATCCCAAATTACTATGGTGGAGCCTAGGATTGCAGGCATATGATAGGACAGTGCAGCAGTGTACTAGAGTCAGCAATGCCAAGGCAGCTGGTATCTCAAGACAGGGTATGGAGTAGGTTCAACCACTCAAGCAATGTTTTTCAAGGGTCACTTGAAAACTAGCTTGAGATTTTTTTTTTTTGGGGGGGGCAAATGTCACAAAAGGAACTATTGTCAGCCTAGCTATCTGGAATTTTGTAAATAATTATATGTCATTTGTGAATATTAATATGATTTATATAGAAGTTGGTACTGTCAGCACAGCTGTCTGGAATTTTGTAAATGATTATGTGTCATTTGGGAATATCAAAATGATTCATATGCTTGTGTTACAAATGTATTAGAATTGCATGTCATACAAGATGGTTTGTACAGACATGTGTGCTGAAGAGATATGTTGTAGTGTACTTAGCTGAAAGATATATCCACAATGTGCCCTAATGGAAAAGAACAGAAGTGTATAGAAACTATTGTAACTGTGTAAATGTATATGTTTTAATAGTGGGAACTGGCACATAGAAGGTTAACTTGCAAAACTTCAGAAAAAAATAGCTGAAATTAAATTATTTTAGAACCACATAAGAAAAGAGATGTTATCCTTCAGTTTCAGTGCAACAGGAGACATACTGTCTAAAACTAGAAGTTTTTTGCATTGTCTTTAAATGTGGAGGAATGTAAATTATTTTACGACTTCCACTATTTGCCGAAAAAGCTAAGGTCTATGTGTTTTCGCAGGTAGATGCTAAAATCAATAGTTGTGAGCCTGGGAACTGATAGTCAGATGACAAGAAGTGATGTCATGCTGCCAGCTACACCAGCAGTAATATTTGAAATATTAATTTAAGAACTCTCTAAGAGAGAGAGACTATGCATTCTTTATTTGTCTTTGACCTAACAACATCAGCTGGAAAACCCACTCACCACATCTGTCTTGCCTTGCTATGAGTAAGTAAGTCTAGGGTATAGTAATTTCTCTTATTAGATACAGTTAGGAATATAGTGAAAAATAGCTTAGATGTTTTATTTATTTATTTGAGACTGTTCTGCAATGTTGTTTTAAATATTTCCTGTGATTTTGAACTCTGATGTAACTGTGATTGTTTAGTGAGTATTTTCTTGTTCTTTTATTATTTATTATTAAATATATTTAAACCTTTCATTGTGGCTGATATTTGTGAGACATATTTTAAGCTCTTAATGTACTTGCATATCTATTTGGTGACACTGAGCAGGCCACACCTAACAGCCTTGCTCTCGGTCAAACTACCATTTGTATCAACAGTAGCATTACACAATAAGATTGAATACCCTTTGTTATGGGCATTAAAGTAGCTAATAAGTAGTGACTGGTTACAGTCCAAACTACCTTATAGTTTGGGCAAAAGCAGGCATAGCTAGTAAACCTGTGTCAGCCTTTCCCAGTTGTGTGTGTGTTTGTGTATTAAATCAAATAACAAAGAGTGTGTGTGCCAGCTACTTGAGCAGGGACACAAAGCACTGGTTGGACAGAGAGGGTGCTGGAGGTCTTGGCTTGGCCACTCAGCTGACATCTCAACTCTACAGCTGTGCCAATGGGGAGTCTTACTGGAGATCTGGAGAAAGAGGGAGAAACCAGCCCCAGATGGACTGCGGTCTCCGTGTGCTCTTAAGCGAATGTGCACTTTACTGTCTATGTACTTGTCACCCTCCCAGTGTGTACATCCCCCACTGTTGCCAGTGGTGAGGATTGATGCTCCTTGATTAATGGGCCATTGCTGGGGGCATCATAAATGGCATTCGATTTCTCCCCATCCTTTCCCCTACTACCCTGTGTTCTTGTGGTAGGACATTATCTGTTATTAATTTGGCTGCACAATAATGTATCCTATTTACTTCTGTTTTATTGCATGAATCTCTATGGATAGTTCTAATTACTGTGTTCAATTGTTTTATCAAACTTCTAACTTTTTGACTTTTATTGACCTTCTGCCGTCTATTTCTTTCTTTGTTCTTAATATGTCTATCAATCTTTATTAAATCAAGCAACTCTTCTCTTATATCATTTTCTTCTAAACTGAGGGCACATTCTTTGCTCTCCATTTCCTGCTTGTATTCTACAGAATGTTCTAGAGCATCTTCCTGTGCCATGTTCTCTTCAGTTTCACCCTGTGTCATCCGTTGCTCTTTTCGTATGGGAACTCACTGACCTATCACTCCATGACATTAACTATATTAGATTTGCCAGTTTCCTGTTCTTCCCCTTGCTGTATAGCTCTAACTGAACATTTGTACTGGTTTCCTATGGGAAGCTCCAAAGTATCTTCATATGTCACCTGATTAGATGGTTCCTACCAAGGGCGCCAGAACCATTCATTGAGGGGGAGGGAGTGCCCCCCACTTTTACAAGACCATCTGGTCTTGTCCTCGTAGCAAAGAAAAAAAACAAAAACAGAAAAGGACCCGTCATGCATGTGAACACAGATGTGAAATGTTAAACTTCCATCTTAAGGAGGGTGTGTTTCAGCCTGCCTACCTGTTGCCCGTACATCCAGCTCTTGAGGAATTCAGGCACAGGTAAGGAGATGTTTCTGATCTGTAGGGGGATTGTGTTGCTGATAATCCATGCTGTTACTCTGCTGCTGGTGTGTGTGTGTGTGTGTGTGTGTGTGTGTGTGTGTGTGTGTGTGTGTGTGTGTGTGTGTGTGTGTGTGTGTGTGTGTGTGTGAATGCCCCAGTTAGGTATACCTGGTGGTTAGTGTTACTCAGGCTCAAACCCTGTACCTTAGGTACAAGAAACAAGAGCCTGAATTCTCTACCCATACCACACTTGTGATTCAAAGAGTTGAGTGAGGATTTTACAAGGAGCTGACAGCTTCAGAGGAAGAGACATTTAGTGCTGCTTATGCCAAGTCTGCTTGCATTGTTAGTAGCACACCAGGTAGTATATTTACTTTTGATGCAGAAGGCTGTGGGTTCTACTACCACAGTATGCAGATGGATCGCTGATACTGTAATGTGTTGTACTAAAGGGAGTGGATGCTGCAGTCCTATGAATGTCCTCCTCTGGAGGAGTTACCTAATAACTATGAACCTGTTATCAGTTTGCTATCCATTCCCTGTTGCAATATTACTAGCTTATTTTTTAATGTAACATAGGCAATTTATTCTTCAAGGGGAACAGGCACTTTATTTGTAGATGAAACAAAGAAATATGGAGTTGTTTGCAAGCAGCAACCTCTTCATTAGTTACAGATCCCTTAAATGTGGAATTATTTAGATGGCTTTACTTCTGCAGAGATTTTGCATATTTACTGATATTGGTAGATTGTAATGATAGAAGTCTGAGTGGCCTTTTATGGTTAAAATTTTCTGAAATTGGTAGTTGGTCATTATTGGTTCATACATTTTGTTTCATTGCTTACTAGAAGACTGTTCAAAACTACATTCTAACAAGTGGTGCTGTATTATACAAGGAATAAAATTTAATACAATCAGGAAAGTGAATCAAAGAATGCATACATGTATTTATGGCCCTAAAAATGTGTAAGGAGACTATGGTTTGAAAACAGCCCAGAGGTAAGCTTAGTTCTTCACTGGCCAGATGCAAAATGAATGTGGGTTCCCATGCCCTTTCAATGAATGTGAGTTTCAAGGGCAGAGAAATGTACTGCTCATGCTAAGTCTGTTTTCATTGTGAGACTGTATTGATTAGCAAATGGCCCAGTGTTTGTGCTATTTTATTTCAATTTCTGTAATCATTGTAGAAGTAAATAAGAAAACAGTATGCACGCTGACAGGTTTGAACAATGTTTATGGTAACTGAGGAGAAACAGCCAAGTACTGGAACACTGGAGTGGCTGGGAAGGGGCTGCTGCTGGAGCAGCAGGGGGTTACAGATTATCCATTCAAGTAAAACAAAGCTTATCCCTGTCCATATTTAAATGCAACTTGGATATAAGGATGGGTAATAGAAAATGTACTCCAGTATTACCCCTCATGCCATTAATGGATAGAGGCAGTTCCTAAATGTTGCATATCTTACATGAGTCCTCTCAAATTATTATCTATGGTATGATCACAATTATTCTTACTAGGGCTAATGTACAATTATCAGCCATGGGCTAGGTAAGACCAATCAGGAAATGTTAATTCAAGCACCAAAAGGGAAATTGGCTAAGCTTAAAATGTCCTCTAAGTGAACCTGTGTTGTTGTAGTAAACAGTTTTTAAAAATTGCCCTTTTTAGATCACTAAGTGCCCCTCTCACACTCTGCCCCTCCAGTCTTCAACAGCTTCTGGTGCCTATGCTTCCCACTCCACTGATTTCTCCTTAATTTGGATGTTCATTACTATATCCTGTTGTGTTGTTATCTGAGTTAAATTTTCTACACTAAATCCTTCACTTTGCAGGTAATCCATAACATCAGTTTCTCTCTCTTTAACTTCTCTATCACTGATCACCTTTTCTGCTTTTACTCTTTGTTTTCTTATTTTTTGTATTGTAAAATTTTCCATATCCAGATGTCTTTGCCTGGATTTCTCTTCAAATGTTTTTGGTGCTGCTCTTTTTGCATCGATTAGTTTTGCTTTCTCCTTTGCATAAATATTGCACATATTAAATGTATTTTTCGCTCCCATGTCCATATTTCTTCTTCAGATGTCTCCTGTTCCTCTTCTTTCTCCTTACTTTGGGGACTCGTTGTTCCATTATTCTGTGATATAACCTGTGTTAGACTTTCTGCACTGAATCCTTCACTTTGCAAATATTCCATAACTTCAGCTTCTATTTTTTAACTTCTCGTTGACTAATCTTCTGTTCTACATTCCCTCTTTGTGATTTTTTTTTATTATGAACTTTTTCATACCTGGATGCCTTTGCCTGTATTTCTCTTCAAATATATTTGGGGCTGCCTTTTTTATGATTAGTTTGGCTTTCTCCTTTGCATAAATATTGCACTATATTAGATCTCTCTTTCTATCCCATGTCCATATTTCGCCTTTATACAGCTCAAACGTCTCTAAATTTTGTTCTTTAAAATTTTTCACTTCCTCAGTCTTTTATTCTTCCAAAAGGCACAAGGTTTCTTGGTCTATATAGTGTTTTTTGTGGATCTGTTGTATTAATCTGATACACATTTTTATTTGAAGCTTCTGTCAGTTTTTCTTGTGGAAGTATTTTTCTTCCCTCTAATTTCTCTCTTAATCTTTTCGTATACCTTTTGTCTGGAAATTCTGGAATTCTTACATAATAGTAACAATACATAATTTCTTTCTTATTCTCAATATTCCACTTTATTGTCTGTAGGGCTATTTTTTTTTTGGCCTATCAGTTTTTATGATTTTTGTAGAATGCTACTTCCATCTACAACAGGGGGCCATCCTCCCCCCTGGGCCTGGCCTAGCCCCATTGTAGGAATATTTCCATGTCTTGAGGATTATACACTGTCACTTTTTTCAGTCCTGGTACCAGTGCACTTACCAGGATTGGGCAGTTTTTATCCTGGGTCTTGTACACCCAGCTATCTTATTTATTTGTTAACCTACTTCTGTCCATGAGACATGCTATATAAAATACAGTCTATATATCAATGTCGTCTGGTGAGATTTTGTGAAAAATAGGGTCCACCTTGTGAAGGCACTCACCAAGACTTGAGGATGAATTCAATTCCAGCAATACTTCTCTCCATTTGCTGATTTTATCATCTCTCTATTTGGACCACAAGAATGAACACACAGTGTAGTAAATGCTATGAATATTTAAACACCTGATAACACTGGTGACCTGTGTTATTCATATCAACAGTTGCAAGATTTGTTTACCATTATTAGAAGTAAATATAGACTTAATGAGGATGACTGTACTTGTGCAACTGGCTTACCTTGGAGAACTATTGTGATATAAAATGATTGGACTGATGAGATAAATAATATTAGACAAAGTGCAAATAAAATGCATTTAAGAAAGGAAGTGGTTATTTCAGTAAAGATAATTCAACACCTATTGAACACGATACTACCTTTCACAAATTTGGAATTCAGGAAAAATGCATTCAGCAGTCTGAGGATTCAGAGCACATAAAGGAAAATAAAAAAGAAAGAAAGGATTAAGTTTGCAACAAATAACAAGGAAGAAAAAGAAATTGACTAATGCCTCTTATTCAAAGAGAATGCATACGAAAAAGACACTGCTTTGTTAAGTAACACAGAGATTACAGGGAATTAAAACATTGTTCTATCAGAAAATCTTCAGTCTACAGGAGAAGACATCATTTTTCCAAAAGAGAAAGTAGAAAAAGAGGCTAGGGGGCAGGTGATAGGGAAGAAATCAAAATTGAACTTGGAAGGATTGAAACATATTCCTGCAAGAAAAAGGAGGAGAAAGATCAAATTTGACAACATGGCTCAAGCTATAGATGAGCAAAACCAGCTAGATGAGAAATGTATGCTTGCAAATATAATAAGCAATGAAAAGAGTAGCATTAATAAGACTAACAGTGATGAAGACCATTCATTTTTACCTACTGACAGAGCAGATATAACTGAATTAGAAGTCGGAGATTTCTTCAGTCAAAATTGGTATACTTGTGTAGGAGATTCAGTTACTAGAGGAACTGATGCTTACATTTGCAGAGAAGGTTGTCTTATGCTTGGCAGAAGCAAAAATACAGAGTGTAAAAAAGGCCCTAGTAGGCCTTAATGTAAGGAAGTATGAAGCTGTTTTTTATTTAAGTTGGTACAAATAATCTCACCTGCAATGTCCCTCTGGCTGTTAGTAGGGAACTTACAGCCAGCCCTCTTAGATAGCATAGCTTGTACAGGTTGTGATGATATGAGGTACTGCCAGCACAGCTATGTGGAATTTTGTAAATAATTACATGTCATTGGTGAATATCAAACTGATTTATACAAGACGCTTGTGTTACAAATGTATTAGAACTGTATATCATGTGTATATCAAACTGATCTGTACAGATGTTTGTCTTGAAAAGGCATTTGTAAAGTGCTTGTATTTGAAATGTGTCAACGGTGTGCTTTACTGGAGAGAACAGAATGTGCATGCACTATTGTAACTGTTTAAATGTATATGTTTTAACAGGGGAAACTGGCAAACAGGAGGTTAACTTCAGTCCAGCAAACTTTAAAATATATCTGAAATTAAACCACTGTATAGGCTAGGCCATACAGTTGCTAGCTCACAGGTTTCAATGCAACCAGAGCCACAAACTATGTACAATTAAGCTTTCTGCATTGTCTTTGAGGTGAACTAATTACTACACTGGAAGCGTGGCTACACTGGAAGCGTGGAGGTATGAAATTGTTTTATGACTTCCAACACCTGCCACAGATCTGAGCAAAAGCCTTTGTGTGTATTTTTACAGGTAGGTGCTAAATCCTGCCAGCTTCCAGCAATGGGGGTTTGTATGGGAACTAGAAGTCATATGACCAGAAGTGATGTCATTCTGCAAGCTATCTCAGAAGTAATATTTTAGATATTATTTTTAGAAGTCTCTTAGTGAGACAGACCATTCTGTATTCTGCCTTGAGCCTAACAACAAGAAGGACCATTCACCACATCATCTGTCTTGCTCTATTAAATAAGTAGGGAACAGTAATTATCTTAGATTCAGTCAGGAATATAGTGAAGCTTAGTTTAGATATTGTTTCTCTTTATTTGTATGAGTCTGTCCTTCACTGTTATTTTAAATATTTTCTGTGATTTTGAACTATGATATCACTGTGAATATATACTCAGTATTTTCTTGTATTTTATTATTTGTTACTAAATATATTTAAACATTTCATTGTGGCTGCTCTTTGTAGTGATATTTAAGTTTTGAGAGAATTTGCATATTTATTTGGTGACTGTGTGTGGGCCACTCTTAACAGCCTTTCTCTTGGTCAGACTACCATTTGTATTAATATTAATTTCACTCACTATATCGGGTATCCTTGGAAGAGCCTTAAGGTAGC
The DNA here is from genome assembly GCF_019279795.1 of Protopterus annectens. Taxonomy (NCBI): domain Eukaryota; kingdom Metazoa; phylum Chordata; order Ceratodontiformes; family Protopteridae; genus Protopterus; species Protopterus annectens. The sequence goes on along the minus strand of NC_056739.1, from coordinate 1,699,189,198 downwards.
TGGCAGGAGTGTCTGCTGGCAGTAGTAACTATGTTATACTCTGGTAGAAGGGAGCATAGCTAGTAAACCTATGCCAGCCTTTCTCAGGTGTGTGTGTGTGTGTGTGTGTGTGTGTGTGTGTGTGTGTGTGTGTGTGTGTGTGTGTGTGTGTGTGTAAATCAAACCTACAAGAGAGTGTGTGTCAGCTACTTGGACAGGGTCTCAAAGCACTGGTTGGACAGAGAAGGTGCTGGAGGTCCTGGCTTAGACACTCAGCTGAGATCTCAACTTTATAGCTGTGCCAGTGAGGAGTCTTATTGGAGATCTGGAGAAAGAGTGAGCAACCAGCCCAGACTGACTGTGTTCCCCATGTGCTCTTAAGGGAAATTGCGCTTTACTTTTGCTTGATCCAGAGAGCTGCATCTGGAGATATTGTGTGTTTACCTGTTATCCTGTCAGTGAACATTCCCCACAGGTGCCAGTGGTGAGGATTGAGGCTCCTTGATTACTGGCCCAGAGGTGAGGAATCACATATTGGTGACAGTTGTGGGATCATTAGTTACAGTGGTGTGGATATTGAATTTCTGTAGCTTGTAAGTAGTTGTCACTAAAGAAGATGTTTGTATTCTCAAGTAGCCACATGGTGAACATCCAGAGTTTCATTATCACAACAGTTTTATTTATTTATGTTTGTTATCTTAGTCAGTGAAAGCAAGCAAGGATGTCAGCAGAATATTATGGAAAGCTGACAAGGAGCCAGTTGGTTGAGATGTGCCAAGCTAAAGGAATGGGGCATGCCAACCTAACTAAAGGGGAAATTATTGTAGCCTTAATCACAGTTGCTTCACAGACCAGCAATCAGGAAGACAGCCAAATGGACCTTGGGGATGTACAGCTCTCAGAAACAGGACAGTTCAACTTTTCCTCAGTGGACATAAAAATCTGCCTGGAGATAAACCAACTTGAACTGGAGTTCAAACATTTGGAATTAGAATCAGCAGGGAGACTGAAGTGCTTGGAGGCAGAAGAAAATGAGAATCAATGTCATTTAGAAGATGAAGAAAATGAGAAGCAGAGGCAACATGAAAAGGAAATGCTGACTCTTGACCAGGGTCATGGAGGTAATGGGGAGCAAAGCTAGCTGGAATTTTGTAAATAATTATATGTCATTTGTGAATATCAAACTGATTTATACAAAGATGATATCACTGTGAATATATACTCAGTATTTTCCTGATCTTTCATTATTTATTATTAAATATATTTAAACATTTCATTGTGGCTGCTCTTTGTAGTGATATTTATGTTTTGAGAGTATTTGCATATTTATTTGGTGACACTGTGTGGGTCACTCCTAACAACTTTGCTCTTGGTCAAACTACCATTTGTATTAATATTAATTTCTCTCAATATATCGGGTACCCTTGGAAGAGCCTTAAGGTAGCTGGCAGGAGTGTCTGGTGGCAGTAGTAACTACCTTGTAGTCTTGGTAGAAGGGGGCATAGCTAGTAAACCTGTGCCAGCCTTTCCCATGTGTGTGTGTGTGTGTGTGTGTGTGTGTGTGTGTGTGTGTGTGTGTGTGTGTGTGTGTGTGTGTGTAAATCAAATCTCCAACAGTGAGATTGTCAACTACTTGGCAGGGACACAAAGCACTGGTTGGACAGAGATGGTGCTGGAAGTCTTGGCTTAGATACTCAGCTGAGATTGCAACTCTATAGCTATGCCAGTAGAGAGTCTTACTGGGGAAATTGAGAAAGAGGGAGAAACCAGCCACAGATTGACTATTTTCCCTGTGTGCTCTTCAGGGAAATTGTGCTTGATTGTGCTTGATGCAGGGAACTACATCTGCAGATACTGTGTGTGTGCCTGTTATCTTCCCAGTGAACGTTCATCACAGGTGCCACTGCGGAGGATTGAGGCTCCTTGATTACTGGCCAAGAAGTGGTGTGTCACACAGGTGTTAGAACATATTTTTACAAATCACATATAGAAAGGAAAGTCAGGTCAGTGCGAATGAAAATATTTTTGGGGTAAACACCTACATGAAAAAATGTCCTATTTTAAATAATGGAAATGTACAGAGCACCTGAGCCTAATGTTGTGTACACGTGTTCAGACAGGATGGTGTGCATTTGTCAAGATCAGTGAAGAGAATTGCTACAGCAGATATTTTGCAATAGCTGACAAACACAAGGCAGGATTTTTGTCAGGTAGAAAATTTAACATTTCACAGATAGCCAGTCTTGATGCCTCTCTGATGGTTGTTAATGCTAGGAGCAATAGTAATAAAGTTTTTTTTTTTTTTTTGGAAAATTTGCTACATTCCCAAAAGAGTGATGTTGTTATTGTTATTGTTTATGAAACATGGTTAAAGAACAATGACTGGAAACCAGTTTTGTTTGGGTATAAATGCTTTTACTGTAACATAGTAACAAAAAATCAGGTGGAGATGTTATCATAGGAATTAAAGATTGTTATGAGACCTGTGATAATTACGTGTTCAATAATTGTGCCAATATTGATTCTGTAATTGTGACAATAAAGACAACTCTGGAACATATAACTACTGTATAAAGAGTATCACAGTCAAGTGCTAATGACCTTAAGGAATTCATAAATTTCTTGTATGAAACACAGGAAGGAAGAATAATGGAATGAGGACTTAAATTTACCAAAACCACACTGGAATAATATTAATTCAACAAAATTAGTAAGGAAATTATTCATTACACATTTTCAGGAACAACAATTGCTTCAGATTGTAGCATAACATATTAGGGCATGGACCATACTAGACATCGTTTGTGTTCCTAAGGAAATGACTGTTACTTCATGTCAAGTTTTACCACTGTTGATGTACATTGAAAATGGAGTTATAAAAGTTAAATTGCAATGCACAGAAGATTAATAACAGATTATAAGGAAGCAAAAAACAGTCACTATGTAAAACTAATTGGAGTGATGCATTCAGTGGAAAAACTGCAAAAGGAATGTGGTATGTTTTGAAAGAGAAATTGTTTGAATCCAAAAATCAAATAAAATGTTTAACATCAGAATCTAGGCACACAATGCCAGGACAAGCTATTTCCATAAGAACAAGATAGTTGATCAAGGTGAGAGACAAAACTATAAGAAATAGAAAAGAGATCAAACTATAATTTTAAAATCTGAAATAAAAGCTGGATAGATAAATTAGGCACAGACAAATCAAAAAATATTGAAGAGCATTAATATAAATATATTGAGTGTAGTTGGAAACCATTTTATAGATACATAGATACATAAGATTTAGTCATAATAAATACATACAAATTGATAAACTGTGTGGATTCTTAAATTTATTTTCAGACACAACAGATTATAGATATATTTACAAAATCTTATGCAAAGTAATTTGGCTCCACAAAGGGGTAATAAATTGTTCTATTAATATTCAGGTAACCTAAGATACTGAAATCAAATTAGATTATATTGTTAAAGAACTACTCAAATTGGACTCAAACATGGCATGGTGAGGAGACAGAATTAGTAATAATAACCTGAGAATAGTTCAGTATGAACTTACAGTATCATTGTTTTGGTAATATATAATTATCCACCATGGGATGGGTAAGACTGAACTATAGCCAAATGGCATAGGTTATTTTGAAAGCAAAATGGGAAAATGGTAGACTATTGTGCAACTCTTGAGTTAGTATATTTAAATAAGGGGAATCTAGGGCCAGAGCCCCACAATGGAGATGGAGGAAATAAATATTTTGCTCAATGTAAAAAAAAAATCACCAAAATATTGCTCATTGAAATGTATTTTGATTTATCATAGATAAAGCTTAAAAACATTTTTCTTTATAAGTTTATTGACTTCTGTTGAGACAATTGACAGGTTTTGTACAGTTTAATAACTACTTAACCAGTAATTTGTGTTGTCAGATTGAGTTTTCAATGTCTCCATGCCAATCATGATTTTAATGTTAAAAGAAATGCTTCCCTTTTTCTCAGTGATATAATTACACAGCATTGAAGAAGATCTCATTGGAATACAGTGGTGCACTGGAGTTTTACTTTAAACTTCAGGATGAAACATTTATCTAGGATATCAATCTAAGACTGTGCATTCTTGGCATACATGATCCCTATCTTATTCAGTGCTATCTGACATCTTTTAACAACCATTTCTGGAACTTCAGTTCTTGAGACAAGTTATAGTATTTTGAGATTCAGTTTGTGGTCACCTTGGTTTGTTTACATGAAATAAGAAGGTTAGTTAGATATCCTATACTCTTGTGTAAGAAGAAACATCAGATAAGATAACATAATTTACATATATGTGTGTGTGTGTGTGTGTGTGTGTGTGTGTGTGTGTGTGTGTGTGTGTGTGTGTGTGTATATATATATATATATATATATATATATATATATATATATATATATATATATATATATATATATTATTACTTTCCACACAGACACTTGGCAAAACAAATGTAATAGCATGTTTTTGCATCATATCAAAACTTGATAAAGTTTTATGCTATGTTAATTCATTGTTTCCTCAACACAAGACTCAAATGTTGCAGCCTCTGTAGTGTCCACCTCCTTTTTTTCCAACATCTATCCTTCATCTCTTCTTTTGATATCTCCTAGTCAACAACTCCATCTCTCATACTTTGTGTCAATTGTTTACCCCCTCCCCCTATGAAATTAAAAGGCCTATTTGCACATCTTTTCTCATGCTGATTTTCATATTTTCTACGTTCTAATGCTAAGCAATCTGAAACTTACAGCCTGCTATATACATTGATTTTACCATCACATTAGCATTGGCATTGACACTCTTTCCTATTTTGTATATGTGGGTCAGGGGTCTCACATTGACAGAGATAATCACCTAGAGCCACTACTCATACCACCAGGAGGCTAGCCTTGAACTAATTTTTACTACCAATCTCCATCTTAAGTAAACAGCATCATGAATTTACTTCTATTTCTCACATACAAATTCTTCCATACTTTAGCTATCCTTTTCCCAGGCTTTTGTCACCTCTTTTACAGTAGTTCCTTAATTGCAAGATAGCCACCTCCTGCACACATCCTATCTCCAATACTCGGAAAATTGCATAAAGCCCTACATTCTGAGCTTACTGGATATTTTACACCATCTGCATTGCAGTCTCATTTGTAGATCATAGATCAAGCTGACAGGCAGGAAGGAGGTCTTTTCCTGACATATCTTACTTTCTGCTTCCCATTGTTATACAGAGTGGGTGCAAAAATCATGTTGTGTATACTCTGCTTCCAAATATCCTGTAAATTCTACCTGCTCTGTCTTATCCATGCTCTAACCAGCCAACTATCTGAATTGTTCCTTCTTCTTGTTTCTTGCAACACTCCTCTTTCATGATCCTTTGATCTTACTACCCCATTTAGGCCTGCATATCAGAACCAGTTATCTTTTCCCAATCTATATTGTTTGTTAATTTCTTCAAATGGCTTTCCTTACTCCATTATTTGCTATACAAATGTAACAACCTTACTATTCCCCTCAATTGCAATCCTTCAGTCCCAGTGGTGTCTTTCTATCCTCCATTTAAGAAGCACATTTGCCATCTCTATCATATCCAGTTGAGGTTATGCCATTAACCCTTTAAATGCATCTTATTGAGTCTCCCTTAATGTCCTTTTAATGTATACATCTACATCCCAACTCCTTGCTCCAACTTACACTTATCCAAATTAAATTTCTCCACTCCCACCCCTTAATCTGTTCTCCTGTATTGACTACAACTGCACATCTATGAAATTCTGACATTCTCCACCCTCTCATTTCCCTACCCTCTCTAATTATATGCATATCACTGCTGAGTCTTAACATCTTCCATTTCCACACAAATTTGTCACAATCCTGTTGTACATGCTTCAAATGTTTATTTCTTGGAACTGCTAGGACATTTCCCAACAGGTAAATCACCTGTGACAGGACCAGCATCCTAGCCAGTCTTAGCCTGCAACAGCATCCTGACCCTCCAACTCCACCTATCAAAGTATACCATAACTGTATCCTTACTTATCTCCACATGTTCTCCTTAACCTCTCTTGCTCAACAAACATTATACATCTTCTATCATACATTGTTTCAGTTGCCATTTAAAGTCTTTCAGGTTTCAGAATGTTCTTAAGTGGAGTAAGGTGGTATTCCAGCTACTAGCAATGCGTGTGAATACATGGGATATCCTGCATTGTTGTTAGGTTTAGTTATGGAGATTAATGATTTGTCACTGGAGAGTAGTGGTTTCTTAATAGTAAAAGGCTGAATGATGAAGTGACAGATGGGATTTTTTCAGGATTTTGCAGTAGTTTGAATGGTGTAATTAATTGTGAGTACAACAGACAATTATTTAGTTTGAGACAGATTAGTTGTTTTAGACAGAGGCAAGATATGATATATATATATAGTTGACTGTTTGCAAATTTGGCTGCTTTATAGTGGTATTGTTCTAGTTTGGCTGACAGAGAGGAGTTAAACTTGGTTAGGCTATAATAGGCATATAACAGGGTGGGGAGTAGAACAGCAACATAAATAAGTAAGGTAGTGTTTTACTCTACAGAGGAAGCTTAGCTTTTGGTATATCTTATATATGGATTGCTGAAGACAGAGATCAGATTTCAGGTGGTCGTCTATAATCGCATCTAGTAGTTTAGTGTGAGATACCATTCTATATGAGTCTTGTAATAGCAACAGTATATTAATGGCAATTATTTGAGAGGAGAGTTGGAGGTGAATAGCACTAGTTTATTTATTTATTTATTTATTGGGATTCAGGAGGAGTTGTGAGTTGTTGAACCAAATTCTGTGAAAAAGAAGGATTTCTGGGTGAGTGTATGGAGCATGGGTGGTATCCTAGCAACACATTAGAGTAGAGTCATCAGCGTACATACATACATACATACATACATACATATATTTCAAACATGGGCATTAGTGCTCTTCTATTCTGCCAATATATTAAAACAGTTGTTCCCGTGTTAAGTGTCCAGGTTGTTCTTAGAAATATCTAAACTAGTGCTTGCTTTAATGTAATTTGGTAGTCTGTTCCATGCATCAGCTTCTGTCTCAAGAGAAGAAATTAGTGCACCCCTTATTCCTATAGAATCTTCTACATAGGTTGTCTGATGATTCTGTACTACTTTTGATAACCCCAAACATTCCCAGAGGTAGTTGTCTCTAAATGCCCTACATACCTGAATAAGATTTCCTTTTAAATATCTATATGAAACACTGTACAAGTTCAAATATTTTAGTCTTTCATAATAACTTAAGTTTTCACATCCATGGATGCCCTTGGTATATTTCAGCTGTACTCTTTCCAGTTTACTCACGCTTGTTTTCTTATAAGGTTTCCATACTGTTATTTCATTCTCAAGTTTGGGTCTAATGTAATTAACAAATAATGACTTCATCATTTCTGATTTTCTAGACTTCATAAATCTTTTTATACAACCAATAGTTCTATAACTATCATTAACCAGTTGGTTGATATGATAAGAAAAACTCAAAGCTGGATCTATACCCATATACCCAGGTCCTTAAATGAGTCCACAGTTTCAATCACTGTGTGCTGTATTAAATAGTCACATTTCAATTTATGTCTCCCAAATCTCATATGCTTAGTTTTTGATGTATTTATCAGCATATTATTCTGCTGTGCCCAAATGGTCAATTTAGTCAAGTTCTTTTGCAGACAGGCTGCATCTGTAACACATATAATCAATTTACGCAATTTCAAGTAATCTGCATACAGACTGTAGAACACCTCAGATGAAAAAAAACTGCACCTGAAAGATACATTCGAAATAAGTATGGGCCTAGGACAGAGCCCTGTGGGACAACTTGACTGTAGCCAAGAATTTCACCTGTCCACTTGCTGTATACTTGCCATGTCCTATTTGTAAGCCTAGTTGTTCTAATTTGTTGATCAGGATTTTGTGTATGACACTATCAAATGTTGATGTTAAATCTATATAAATTACATCACAGCACAATTTTTTATTCATGGCTGTTATTGTATCATTATAGAACATTAGGTTACAGGTGGTAATAGGTCTATTTTTAACATATGCTTTCTGATATCTGGTTTCAAGTCCCAACCTTTCCTGTTCTGACAATAACTTATCCAGTGTTACCTTTTCTGTTATTTTTCCACAACATGAAAGTAGACTTAAGTGTCTGTATGACTCTGGGTTTGTCCTACTCCCCTTTCCCTTAAAGACAGCTTTAATAAGTACATGTCTCCAATCTTGAGCAATCTCCCCATATTTATACAACCTAGTAAATAATAGATATAATGGCACTGTAAGATCTTACTGAAGTGTTCTCAGGTCATTATTATTAATTCTGTCTCCTCCCTGTGCTTTGTTTGGATCCAGTTTGTATTGTTCTTTTTCAATACAACCCAGTTTGATTTCAATATCTGTAGTTACCTGGATGCCACTAGTACAACTTATCACCTCCTTTGTGGAGTCAAACTGTTTTGCATAATATTTTGCAAATATATCTATAATCTGTTGTGTTTGAGAATACATGTTAGAATCAACACACACTTTATCAATTTGTATGTCTTCATTCTTTCCATATCTTATGTATCCATAAAGTAATGGTTTCCTATTATGCTCAATATCTTTATATAAATTTTCTTCATTTTTTTTTCTTGATCTTGTCTCACACTGTACTTTATTTGTTTGTCAGGCTTGTTTATTTCAGTATTCAGCGTTGTAGCTGACCTCTTTTCCATTTGTTATATTTTTGTTTCTCACTTTAATCAAGTATTTTGTTCTTATGGAAATATATCCTTCTGATGTTGTGTTCCTAGAACCTGACATTAATTTTTTTTGTTTTGATTTTTTGCATTCAAACCATTTGTCTTTCAAAACTTTCCTTGCTCCTTCTGCAGTTTCTCCACTGAACACATCACTTCAACTAATTTTACAAAGTAAATGTTTTGCTTCCATATAATCTGTTACTAATCCTTTGTGCATCTTCTGTGCAATGGTTTACATTTCAGTTTGGCAGAATTATCTTGCAACAAATTAACCTTTATAACCCCAGGATCACTGCATATCAATGGTGGTAAAACGAGACATGAACTAACAGTAATTTAGGAACACAAACAATGTCTAGTGTATTCTATTCCCTGGTAGTTTTTTTTTTTTTTTTTTACAGTCTGAAGCAATTGCCTGAACATAACTTTGTGAATAATTTCCTTACTAATGTTGTTAAATCAATATTATTCCAGTCTGTTTCTTTAAGTCACCAGCCACTATTACTCTTCCCTCCTGTGTTTCATGCAAGAACTATATGAATTCTTCTAGGTCATCAGGACTTTACTTTGGTGGTCTATACACTCCAACAATTGTTATATGCTCCAGGGTTGTCTTTATTGTCAGAATTACACAATCTGCAGTATTGGTGTTATCACTGAACATGTAATAATCACAGGTCTCATGACTATCTTTAATCCATATTACAACACTTATATCCAATTTTTTGTTAGAATGTTTGTTAAAGTAAAAACATTTATACCCTGACAGAACTGGTTTCCAGTCATTGTTCTTTAACCATGTTTCACAAACAATAACAACATCAATCTTGTAGGAACGTAGTAAATTTTCCAAAAAAAAAATATTATTAATGATCCTAGCATTAAAAGCCATCAGAGATGCATCAAGTGTTGCTATCTGTGAGCTGATAAATTTTTGACTTGGCAAAAATCCTGCCTTGTGTTTGTCAAATATGGCATTGTAGTACGGGACCCCTTTGGCTGCTGTGTTTAAGTCATTGATAGACAAGTTTAACAGTAGTGGTCCTCAAATGCAGAACTGTGAACTCTGATGGATATAGGAAGGAAAGATTTGAAATCATCTTGCCATTTCACTGCTTGGGACCTATTATTGAAATAACCAAGAAACCAGTTAAGTGAGGAGACTGATAACCCATAGGAAGGGATTTTACTTAGGAGAAGTTGATGATGGACACTGTTGAACACCTTAAATAGAATCAGAAATAGGGCTGAGATTAGAAGACCTGAATTTCTGTTATGATTTATTATATCTGTGAGTCTTAGAAGGGCAGTGGTTGTATTGTGATTGGGTCTGAAACCATGCTGTGAGGAACAGAGGAGGTTATGAGAAGTAATAAATGCAGTAAGTTGAAAGTGAACACATCTTTCCAAGATTTTGGATAAAAAGGAGAGAATGACAATTGTCCTGTAGTTTGTGAGCTCAATTGATGAGCTGCCTTTATGGTGGGGTATTATGTGGTATTTTTCCATAAGATAGAGACATAGTTTCTTCGATATAGCAGTTTATTAGAAATGAGACAGGATATGCAAGGCTATCTGCAGCAGGTTTGAGGTATTCAGTTGGTCAGGGGCAGTTGTTGTCTTGAGAGTGCTTATGTATGTTTTCATTGTAGATGAGTGAGTGTAAAGGTCAGTTGTGGCTTCAGAGATTGGGGGATGTCTAGATTTGTAGCAGTTTTGTTTCCTATGAGGCAGGTTTTACTGTATTTATAAAATGTTAAACTGTGAAGCAATGCTTTGGGAATTATTGGTTGGGAATGGGCTGGGTTGGGTTAATTTTCCAGAATTGAGCAATATGTTTATGGATTTCCAGAATTTTTTTTTTTTTATTGTTTGAGGATGAATTTTGGGTCCTGCTATAATAAGCTTTTTTGTCATGTTTTATGCATTGTTTGACATGGTTCCTTAACTGTCTATATTGTCGCAGGGATGTTTGCGACTTGGTTTGTAGCCATGACTTCCAGGCTTCATCTCTAAGTTTAATGAAAACAAATTCATGCTATATCTTTTATTTCTGTCTCTCTTCTCTTCTGACCACTCATTTTCCCATCTTGTTAACACTTTTATCATCAATTGGAAAAGATTTGGATAGAGAAGGAAGCCCTGCCCAAGCCAAATTTAAAAGTAAACCTCCTTGAATATTACCAAATTAATTGCTTTTCCAAGCAATGGATGCTCATTAACAGCTTTTGGTTCCTTTCACATACCATCCTTCCTTCCTTCTGCAAAGCCACCATATCTTTAAGAACAGACCCCCAAATTACTGTGTCAAATGCATTTTTAAAGTTTTTAACTCATGTCTGCCAACCATTAACAGTTCTCTGTTCACTTGAAGGGTTCATCACTCGAGCAGCCTTAAAGAGAGTTAGGTCCCCACAACTCAGCTCTGCACTTGTATCCCCTTTCACAAAATCTAGGCATCTTCATCCCTATGGCCTGAGGGCATGTCTTCACCCTACAGACTGTAGTCACCCTCATTTGGGGTAAACAGTAACTATTTTCAGGCTGGGAAGCTCTTGTTACCCACATCCATAGTGAGGAAGGTATATTTTTGTATTGTTTTCTCCTACTCCTCGCTCCATCCCTGTGGCTGCTCTTATACATTACTTGTAATGGCAGCCTTCAAATTATACACAAATTTGTGGATACAGGTCATATACTGATTGGCAGGAGTGTGTACATTATGACCAGTAGCTGACTTTGAGTCACAATGATAATCGGCCTATCATGTGTGTTAGTGAAGACAGTTGGCCGCACAGCTTCCATCAGTAAGGATAGGTGAACCAACATCAGCCATTCACTTCCACCCTACCCCAGACACTTCCATTTCCTGGACTGCTATTTAATCTCAGCTTCCTAAGGTTACAGCCTGGACTTTATTATTCTGTGCCAAAGACAGTTTATTAAAAAGCATTTTTGATATAAGAAACACACGTGTACCTTGCCTGTGCCCACAAATAACCAAAGTTAGAGGATAAATTGCCCTTCACAAAGTATCCCCTGCATCTCAAGGCTTAATATGGAAAAAATCTTCTTCAGTCTATCACATAAGTTAATTCTTTACAGTGTTGCAAACATTTTGCATCTGCATTGACTAAGGTAATGGCAAATATTTTGGAGTCCTCGTGTTCTCCCTTCCCTTCATCAAAACAATTATTATGAATAGTAAACTTATTCCCATTATTGTTGCATAAAAGAAAGCTGTCAGAACCTTTACTACCCTCACCCTCATAAAAATCTCTTTAATAACCATCTGGAGTCCAAAATGTCTCCCCTTTTCAGACATCTGATAGTATTTACTACCTCTGATAAAGTTGCTGTTTTGTTAAATGTATTTCAAGTTTATTCTTCCTTATTTTCTCTTCTCCAGTGCCCCCACCTTTTGTTAGGAATTATACAATGTGCGAGAAAAAAATAACAAAGGGAACACTTCCAGGATCTCTTCTCTTTTGTGTATTGTCTTACCTGAGTCATCATTTATCACACTAATTGACATTTCTCTCTTTGGTCTTTCATTTTTCATGCTAACAATCTTCCTCCCATTTTACTTTTCACCCATAATCTGACTCCACGTTTACCTTATTCCACATGTACATGTTCCTCTGCTTTGGTCCAGATCTGTTCTTGCAAACTTCGAATTGTTCTCTGTTTCCCCGTTACCATTGCTTTTCTGCAGTTGCCATTCTCTAATCTCTAACAATAGTTTCTCACAGTGACTTAGCCCATCTCCTTTACCCCATTCATAATTTTCTTTCTGCTCCATCAGCATACGTCCCTGTGGAGTTTTTATTCTTACCACTGTACTTCACCTTCTTCTTCATCCTTTCTCCACATTCGGTCATGCACCCCCACTGTATCTTTTAGCTGTTTAGTTCCTTCATTACTCTTCCTCTTCAAGGGTTCTATTTCACTCTCCTTAGCCTATTTCTCCTCCGTTTTTTTCTTGTACCACATGAATTATGGGCAAATAAATTTCTACTGTATTTAACCTTGAGGTGGAGTCTGTTAGTATTCTTTTTGGCTCAGAGTACTCTTACCTGCAAAAAGGATCTGTCAAACTTACTATCATTAATTGTATATTTAATTATCTTGAGGCCCACAGCAGCCTTCACATACATTCTCTCAAATCTAAGTGACCTTGACCAATGCCTCAGTAACAGCTGTAATAGACTCCTTTCCAACACTTTTCAGCACATTGGTATTATGTCAACCTCCCACACTTCCCTTTAACATAACAAAAATACATATTCACAATATTATCTAATTCCAACCCTTATATGCCACCCTCGTACATTTTTTTTTCTCTTTCCCTCTCAGCTTCAGCAAATAATGTCCAAGCTGACCAGGTTTGATTTAATGTCAAATTTAGATTTATCCAGTATTCTTTACAAGCTACATTCCACAACATTTAACTTATGATTTTTGATTTGACTGACAAAACAAAGATGAAGGCAGGACTCAACCCCTCACTTCTCCCACACACACTTTTAACTTGACCTCCTGTACATGCCATTTAATTACAATGGTCCTACAAAATACAGAAAGATCATCCCACATAAACTGACCAAGTGTCCTATTATGTAAGAAACTGACTTTGCAGTCCTCTTGTAGTAAGTTTCCATATCAGTGCCATTTTCCTGGCCTTCAGCAGTACAATGTATGATGGGGAGAGGCTCCCCCATATAGGCTGCATTCAAACATTGGAATGCTGTGTACACCTGGAAACTTCTCCTTTGCCAGCACCAGTATTTTCTGGTCAGTTAATCCATATGAAGCCAAATAGTCACCTACAAATGACATTATCACATGTAAAAAAAAAAAAAAAAATAGGCCATCTCCAGCACGTTACTCCTACTTATATCCTACTTCACCCATCCTTCCTTAACTTAGGGATGCTGCACCTCCCCCTCGCCAACTTGAGGTCCCATATCAGGTCCAGTCTTGCTGAAAGAAGGTCCAGTTGACCTTGCACATTCTCTTCTTGTTGACCCACCCCTCTGGCTGTTAAGTATTGCATAATTTTGTTATATCCGATCATAGAAAGATTAATTTTTGGAAAAGATGTGATTACTGTGAATGTAATACCATGTATGCTAAACACAGGATGTTTATTCATGCTGCTCTGATAAATCATTGCAAAAAATTTACTTTATTGTGTTCAAGTAATATTCTTCTACAGTGTTTCATAATGCCTAGTTTGCAAAAGAAAAGTGTGATTTTGATTAAAAATTAAAACTGTATAATAAATACCTTGTCCTCCACCACTTATGTACAGCTAATAAAATCTGCAAGAGAATAGTAAAATTGGCATTAAAAGAAACAATAGAATATGTAAGGAAACTGAGTCTAGTACAAGTAGTCGAATCCCAAGCACTCTAAAACCACTGTGTCAAAGCCAGAGACTTGAACATCTTGTAACTCATATAGGCTGTGACATGAATTTGAACTCAAATATGAGTTCAGGCTAGCAACTGATGCACCTTATCTGAAGATATTATTTGAGTTTGAGTGAAGTAGATGCAACAACAGTGGGTAGGGGGTGAGAGGGGGATTTTAGGATTAGTGACTGGGATTTTAGGTTTAGAGAGAAGAAATGAGTTTAGGGTTAGGGAATGGGAAAGGATTTTTTTAGTTAAAGAGTGGGAGAGGTTTTAGGGTTAGGGAGTTATCAGGGAATGTAGGTTTATGGCAGTTTTAGGGATAAGAAGTGATTGGTGGATTTAGGTTTAAGTAGGAGTCAGAGTTTTAAGTTAAGGGAGTGATCAGGGACTTTAGAGTTATGGAAGAGGAGTGGAGTTTTAGGGTAAGGGAGCAAGGACTCAGATTTGGAACAGGATGGGAGGGTTATGTAGTGATGGGTTGACATGAAAAGAGATACTGCCAGCCCAGCTATCTGGAATTTTGTAAATAATTATATGTCATTTGTGAATATCAATATGATTCATATAAGATGTTTGGTTACAAATGTATTAGAGGTATATGTCATATAAGATGGTTTGTAAAGAAGTGCTGAAGAGGCATTTTACAAAGTGCTGAGTGAAATGTATCCACAGTGTACCCTACTGGAATAGAAAAATAAAATGTAAATACACTATTGTAACTGTTTAAATGTATTCATTTTAACAGGGGAAAGTGGAATACAGGAGGTTAACTTGCAAAACTTGGTGGCGCTGTGGTGCAGTGGTAGCATTGTCACCTCACAGCAAGAGGTTCTCTGGTTCGATTCTTGGCTTGAGTGCTTTCTGTGCAGAGTCTGCATCTCGTTCATGTGGGTTTCCTCCGGGTGCTCCATTTTCCTCCCATGTTACAAAGATGTGCATCTGCAGCATTTCCTCCTTGGCCTCTGCTGAAAATTGGCTCCATTCCAAGTCAGACTTTCCCAGTTAACAAATGTTAAATAAATAAAACCTCAGAAAAATAGCTGAAATTAAATTACGTTATCACTAGGCCATAAAAAAGCATTGTTTTTCAGTTTCAGTGCAGCAAGGAGACCCAATGTCTAAAACTAAGGAGCTTTCTGTATTGTCTTGTAAGTGTTTTATTACTTCCACCATTTGCCAAAGATCTGAGGAAAAGCCCTTATCGATGTATTTTCACAGCTGGATGCTAAATACGGGTCTATAAGATCGACGTTTGAAAACATCGAACAACATATGGTCGACACCGTATGGTCAATATCTTCAAACATCGACCTTATAAAAAGACAAAAAAAAAAAGAAAAAAGTACCCTAACAGGTTTAAGCAGGAGTGCAAGCCCCCCTGCACCTCCCCACTACTTAAATATACCAACTCTGAAAATGCACTACATTGCAGTAAATGGAAATCTCCCCTTATGGAGATTTCTGTTTACACGCTCGAGATTCTAAGCATTCGATATTCTCATGTTGACAATGTCAGATTCAACATTGTCAGCTTTTGAGAATATAATATAGACCCGCTAAATACTGCTAGCTTTGAGCAGTGGTAGATTTACCTGGGATAGAGTCAGATGACAAGAAATTATGTCATTCAGCAAGCTATCCCAGCACTAATTGAGATATTAATTTAAGAACTCACTGGGAGAGACTCAGCATTCTGTGGTCTGTCTTGGACCTGACAAGATCCATTCACTACACATTTGCCTTGTTCTGAGTAAGTTTCTTGGTTATAGTAATTCTCTTAGATATAATGAGGAATATAGCTAAGTTTAGCTTAGACATTGTTCTGCATTTATTCTAGACTGTCCTGCAATGTTGTAAATATTTCCTGTGATTTTGAACTCTGATGTCACTGTAAATATATATATTTAGTATTGTCTTGTTCTTTTATTATTTATTATTAAATATATTGAAACATTTCATTGTGGCTGATCTGTCTAGAGATATTTAAGTTAAGAAAAGTGTGATTTTGATTAAAAATTAAAACTGTATAATAAATACCTTGTCCTCCACCACTTATGTACAGCTAATAAAATCTGCAAGAGAATAGTAAAATTGGCATTAAAAGAAACAATAGAATATGTAAGGAAACTGAGTCTAGTACAAGTAGTCGAATCCCAAGCACTCTAAAACCACTGTGTCAAAGCCAGAGACTTGAACATCTTGTAACTCATATAGGCTGTGACATGAATTTGAACTCAAATATGAGTTCAGGCTAGCAACTGATGCACCTTATCTGAAGACATTATTTGAGTTTGAGTGAATTAGATTCAACAACAGTGGGTAGGGGGTGAGAGGGGGATTTTAAGATTAGTGACTGGGATTTTAGGTTTAGAGAGAAGAAATGAGTTTAGGGTTAGGGAATGGGAAAGGATGTTTTTAGTTAAAGAGTGGGAGAAGTTTTAGGGTTAGGGAGTTATCAGGGAATGTAGGTTTATGGCAGTTTTAGGGATAAGAAGTGATTGGTGGATTTAGGTTTAAGTAGGAGTCAAAGTTTTAAGTTAAGGGAGTGATCAGGGACTTTAGAGTTATGGAAGAGGAGTGGAGTTTTAGGGTAAGGGAGCAAGGACTCAGATTTGGAACAGGATGGGAGGGTTATGTAGTGATGGGTTGACATGAAAAGAGATACTGCCAGCCCAGCTATCTGGAATTTTGTAAATAATTATATGTCATTTGTGAATATCAATATGATTCATATAAGATGTTTGGTTACAAATGTATTAGAGGTATATGTCATATAAGATGGTTTGTAAAGACGTGCTGAAGAGGCATTTTACAAAGTGCTGAGTGAAATGTATCCACAGTGTACCCTACTGGAATAGAAAAATAAAATGTAAATTCACTATTGTAACTGTTTAAATGTATTCATTTTAACAGGGGAAAGTGGAATACAGGAGGTTAACTTGCAAAACTCGGTGGCGCTGTGGTGCAGTGGTAGCATTGTCACCTCAGAGCAAGAGGTTCTCTGGTTTGATTCTTGGCTTGAGTGCTTTCTGTGCAGAGTCTGCATCTCGTTCATGTGGGTTTCCTCCGAGTGCTCCATTTTCCTCCCATGTTACAAAGATGTGCATCTGCAGCATTTCCTCCTTGGCCTCTGCTGAAAATTGGCTCCATTCCAAGTCAGACTTTCCCAGTTAACAAATGTTAAATAAATAAAACCTCAGAAAAATAGCTGAAATTAAATTACTTTATCACTAGGCCATAAAAAAGCATTGTTTTTCAGTTTCAGTGCAGCAAGGAGACACAATGTCTAAAACTAAGGAGCTTTCTGTATTGTCTTGTAAGTGTTTTATTACTTCCACCATTTGCCAAAGATCTGAGGAAAAGCCCTTATCGATGTATTTTCACAGCTGGATGCTAAATACGGGTCTATAGGATCGACGTTTGAAAACATCGAACAACATATGGTCGACACCGTATGGTCGATATCTTCAAACATCGACCTTATAAAAAGACAAAAAAAAAAAAGAAAAAAGTACCCTAACAGGTTTAAGCAGGAGTGCAAGCCCCCCTGCACCTCCCCACTACTTAAATATACCAACTCCGAAAATGCACTACATTGCAGTAAATGGAAATCTCCCCTTATGGAGATTTCCGTTTACACGCTCGAGATTCTAAGCATTCGATATTCTCATGTTGACAATGTCAGATTCAACATTGTCAGCTTTTGAGAATATAATATAGACCCGCTAAATACTGCTAGCTTTGAGCAGTGGTGGGTTTACCTGGGATAGAGTCAGATGACAAGAAATTATGTCATTCAGCAAGCTATCCCAGCACTAATTGAGATATTAATTTAAGAACTCACTGGGAGAGACTCAGCATTCTGTGGTCTGTCTTGGACCTGACAAGATCCATTCACTACACATTTGCCTTGTTCTGAGTAAGTTTCTTAGTTATAGTAATTCTCTTAGATATAATGAGGAATATAGCTAAGCTTAGCTTAGACATTGTTCTGCATTTATTCTAGACTGTCCTGCAATGTTGTAAATATTTCCTGTGATTTTGAACTCTGATGTCACTGTAAATATATATATTTAGTATTGTCTTGTTCTTTTATTATTTATTATTAAATATATTGAAACATTTCATTGTGGCTGATCTGTCTAGAGATATTTAAGTTCTGAGAGTACCTGCACATTTATTTGGTGATACTGTGGGCCACTCCTAATAGCTTTGCTCTTGTTCAAACTACCATTTGTATTGATAGTAACATTACACAGTAAGATTGGACACCCTTTGTTAAAGGCCTTAACGTAGCTGATAAGGATTGGCTGGTGGCAGTCATAACCACCTTATAGTCTGGACAAAATGGGCATAACTAGGAAACCTTTGACAGCCCTTACCAGGTGTGTGTGTGTGTGTGTGTGTGTGTGTGTGTGTGTGTGTGTGTGTGTGTGTGTGTGTGTGTGTGTGTGTGTGTAAATCAAACCTCAAAGTGTGTGCATATCAGCTACTTGGGCAGGGACATGAAGCACTGGTTGGACAGAGAGGGAGCTGGAGGTCTTGTCTTGGCCACTCATCTGAGATCTCAAGTCTATAGCTGTGCCAGTGGGGATTCTTAGTGGGGATCTGGAGAAAGAGGGTAAAACCAGCCATGGACTGACTGTGGTCTCTGTGTGTTCTTATGGGAAATTGCACTTGATGCAGAGAGCTGCATCTGGAAATAATGTGTGTGTACCTGTCATCCTCCCAATGTACACCCCCCACTGGTGCCAGTGGTGAGGGTTGATGGTCTTTGATTACTGGTCCAGTGGTGGGGTGTCAATTTATTGGTTGGCAGTGGTGGGATATCCACATATTGGGATTCAGTGGTGTGGATATTGTATTCTTGTAGCCTGTAAACAGTGGTCACTAAAGAAGGTATTTGTACTCTCAATCAGCCAAACAGTGAACATTCAGAGTTTCACATCACAATAGTTTCATTTATTTTTTATTAGCTTAATTAGTCAGGGAAAGCAGGCAAGGATGTTAGCAGAGGAGTATGGCAAGCTGACAAGGAGCCAGTTGGCTGAATGTGCCAGGCCAAAGGACTGGTGCATGCCAACCTGACTAAAGCAAAAATGATTGCAACCTTAGTCACAGATGCATCACAAACCAGCAACCAGGAGGACAACCAGACTGGCCTTGGGGATGTACAACTCTCAGAAAATGGCCAGTTCAACCTTTCCACAGAGGACTTAAAAATCCATCTGGAGTTAAAGAGACTTGATCTTGAGGTCAAACGGTTAGAACTAGAATCAGCATAGAGACTGTAGCATTTGAAGGCTGAAGAAAAGGAGAAATAGATGACATTAGAATCAGCAGAGAGACTGAGACATCTGGAAGCTGAAGAAAATGAGAGGCAGAGGCAACATGAAAAGGAGATCCTGACTCTTCGCCAAGGTTATGGAAGTAATGGGGAAGGGAGTAACCAAACCCCAGAAACAACAAAGGTCAGTACATTTCTTCCACACTTTACAGAGGGTGATAATTTTGATAGTTTTATTCATATGTTTGAAAGGGTATGTAAACAGTATAATGCTGACCAAGGGCTCTGGGTATGGTTCCTGACCTACTCACGCCATGATAAAGCTGTAACTGCTATTTCTAAATTGTCTTATATGGATTGCTTAAATTATAATACTGTTAAAAAGTATTTATTAGTGTTTTAAGTTAAAACCTGAAGCCTATAGAAAAAAGTTTTGTGAGAATAGATGCAAGAGAGATGAAAGTGTGTGTGAATATATTGCTGAGTTAAGCTCTTATTTTCACAGATGGGTGAGTGGGTGTCAAGCCACCACTTTTGAAGGGCTGGCAGACTTTTGGTGAGGGAACAAGCCCTTAAAACTTTTCCTGAGGACATGACAATCTGGTTAATGGATAGGGAATGTAATACCGCAGATGAGTTGGGGAAAAAGGGAGAACTATACATAGCAAGCAGGGCATCACTGCACAGGAAATGGATACCCATTGCTGTTCATGAGTCTAAGGGAACTCATGATTGGGCAGCCTAAACCACCCCAACAGAGTCTTCCAGTAGCAGGGGAAGTTACTAGTTCTGGTACATGGCCAGGACCAAGGGTTAAATGTTTTAAAAGCAACCAGTGGGGCCATGTAGCATATAGATGTCCATGGAGGCAAGGTGGGGAAAAAAGGTGGGAAAGCCAGTAAGTAGGAATGACAGAATGCCAGTAGGTTGTCTGGAGACAACAAGGGTACTAAACTACCACAAGAGATTATATCCTGTCTTAGTAGATGGGAAATAGGCCACTGCTAAAAGAGACACAGCTTCTCACCTAACCATTGTGAAACTTGCAATGGTTAAAGAGGAGCACTACTTGCTTGGGCAGTCCACTCCAGTCAGAGCTTTTGGAGGGACCCCATTCCAAATAATGCTGGCTAGGATTCACCTTGACTGGGAGGGTGGAAAAGGAAGCAAGCAAGTAGGTGTGTTTGACAATATCCCTGTAATGTCCTGATAGGGAATTATTTTGATAGTACAGTACCTTTTGTGCATGCAGTTACACGCAGTCAGGCTTGGAGACAAGCACGTGGGTCTGAGAGTCTGGGGGGGACCCAGACAGACCACACACTTGAAGCCAGGACTGGTGAGGTGGCTACCTCAGGGAGGGAGCTACCCTGTAGCAGTGAAACTGCTGCTTGTGGGTACTGATATTCCCCTGGACAGAGTGACTGCAAGGGCAGTGGTGAGTAGTAGTACCCAGGCTGACAGTGAGGCACCGCTGTCAGAGGATACCCAACTTCCTGTGGAGGGGGAGCTGGGAAGGGTTACAAAGAGAGAGAGAGAGAGAGAGAGTTGAGATAGGCTCAATTCTCAGATGCTACATCACAGCGCTTGAGGGAGGTAGCCAGTGAGGCATCTGACTGTCAAGGAAAAGGGGAACCTGTACACTGGGAAAAGGGTTACTGTATAGAGAGTGGACCCCTGAGGGAGGGCTAGAGGGTGACAGAATACAGCAGATCGTAGTGCCCAGAGCCTACCCTCTGGCACTTCTAGCCATAGCCATGGCATTCCCTTTGCAGGTCAGATGGGCATAAAGTATACAAAGAGGCGTATTATGCAAAACTTTTATTGGCCTGGGATTTCCAGGGATGTAACAGGGTACTGCAGGACCTGTGAGCAGTGCCAAAAGGTAGACAAGGCAGGAGACAAGGTCAAGGCTCCTTTGATACCTTTGCCTGTGATAGAGGAGCCATTTTAGAGGGTAGCTATGGATATTGTGGGGCCTCTGAGTACCCCAAGTTCCACAGTGAAGAAGTATATCCTAGTGATAGTAGATTATGCTACTAGATACCCTGAGGCAGTGGCTCTGTCCCCCATTGAGGCAGAAAAGGTGGCAAATGCTTTGTTAGAGATTTTCAGCAGGGTAGGTTTCCCAAAAGAAATACTGACTGACAGAGGTGCCTATTTCACGTCAGATCTGCTGGCTTGTCTGTGGAAGCACTGTGGGGTGAAACACCTAAAGACCACCCCCCTAGCATCCCCAGACTAATGATCTGGTAGAGAGGTTAAACTTTACACTAAACACCATGCTACATGTATTTGCAGACCAGTTTAAGAAGGACTTGGACAAATATTTGCCCCATCTGTTGTTTGCTTACAGAGAGGTGCCCCAGGAATCCACAGGTGTTTCACCCTTTCAGTTGCTGCATAGGCATAGGATGAGGGGACCTCTAGATTTGATTCATGATGAGTGTGAATCCCACAAGGAGTCTGTTGTGGCATATGTCTTAAACCTCAGGACAAGGCTCTGGGAACTCATGGGCTTGGCCCAGGGGGAACCTGGCAGAAGCCCAACAGCAGAAAAATGTCTGGTATGACAGGAATGCTCGAGATAGAAAGTATGCTGTGGGGCAGCAGGTTATGGTTCTCATTCCTGCCAGACACAACAAGCAGCAGGCAGCTTGGGAGGGACCATTCAAAGTGGTAAGAAAGGTTAGGAGTATTAACCACATGGTAGAACTGCTAAGCAAGAGGCAGGGACACACACTGTACCATGTGAACATGATGAAACCTTACCATGATAGGGAGGTCCTGGTGCTAAGTATTTGCAGTACAAGGCAGGAGGAGTCTGAGGGTGATCTATGGCTTCAGGAAGCCAGCCAGCAAAGTCTCAAATTACTATGGTGGAGCTTAGGGTTGCATGTGATAAGACAGTGCAGTACTGTACTGGGGTCAGAATTGCCAAGGCAGGTGAGATCTCGAGACAGGGAATGGGGTAATGTATTCCCAGATAAGCTCATCCCTCTCAAGCAATGTTTGTCAAGGGTCACTTGAAAAATTAGTTTAAGTCTTTGAGGAGGGAAGAACTGTCATAAAAGGAGATACTGCCAGCCCAGCTATCTAGAATTTTGTGAATATTTATATGTCATTTGTGAATATCAACATGATTCATATAAGATGTTTGTGTTACAAATGTATTAGAGCTGTATGTCATATAAGATGGTTTGTACAGACGTGTGCTGAAGAGGTATTTTACAAAGTGCTACTTCAAATATATCAACAGTATACCCTACTGAAATAGAACAGAAATGTATATACACTATTGCAACTGTTTAAATGTATATATTTTAACAGGGGAAACTGGAATACAGAAGGTTAACTTGCAAAACTTCAGAAAAATAACTGAAATTAAATTACTTCATGGCTAGGCCATAAAAAAAGATGTTGTATTTCAGTTTCAGTGCAGCGAGAAGACACAATGTCTAAAACTAAGGAGCTTTCTGTATTGCCGTGGAAGTGTTTTATTATTTTATGACTTCCACCATTTGCCAAAAATCTGTGGAAAAGACACTCCCCAGGATTCACGAAGCCTCTGTGTAAGAGTTATAACTCTTACACGGAGGCTGCAGTTAAACGGAGTGATGTCAGCATGCTTTGCATATTCATGAGAGCATGCTGAATCACACCTAAGTCTAACACGGTCCGTGTAAGACAGTAGGGGCGTGTCCGTAGGCTGAGCCCTGCAAGCGGACACGCCCCCAGAAGTGTAAAAGTGCCCAAAGTAAACACCCACAACAGAGTCCACGGAAATGTGAATAAACACAACACAACACATGCCCCCACAGACTATGAACATAAAATATATATAAATGAACATGTTATATATTTTTTAAATTGTAAAGATGTTTAACCGTGAGTGCGCTCGTTTGCGCGGGCGTGCCCGTAGCGCAGCTACAGTTAGCAGTCAGTGGGAAAGCATATAAGAACTAAATATGCAAAATAAGCCAGGAAGCAATAGCGTAGCGGTAGAGATGTTGGCTGAAGAGCAGGCATTCATGGTTCGAGCCCCCACAACACCAATTTTTTTTTTTGCAAAATAAGCAGGAAACAAGTCCCTGACAAATATGTACACATAAAACCACAAGTTATGTAAAATGTAATGAAATAGCCCATTTATATTGAAGACATGTGAGGTAACAAAAGAAGAAAAAATGCCAGATGTGCCCATAGCTGAGCTACAGTTTAACAGAGTGAGTGCATGTGCCCGTAGATGAGCAGTGGTTTAACTGGTGCAAAATGAGTGCCCGTAGCTGAGCAGTGGTTTAACATGCTAAATCTATGTGCCCCTAACTGAGCTGAGCGTAATATGCGTGCCGATAGCCAAATGAGGCTTAAAGCAGCGTACCCCGTTTGCGCGGAGCTGCGCACCGCGCAAACAAGCTAACCGACGGGCAACGTTGAGCAAGCCGTATCAAAACTGCCTTTACACAGACACACCCCTCAGCATGTCTAGACAGTCATGAAAAATAAAAAGCAGTGGCCAGGTTCGAACCCAGGATACTATACACCATAGTCAAGGTACAGAACCACTAAGCCATGACAGCAGTACCTGTAAATGCAATAATAGCTAATATATAGGAATGAATACAAACTAGAGCATGACAATGCAGGTTTACTGAAGTTGATACAATTCCAAAATGGCCAATCACAGATATGTGCGGAAAACGGACTATATAAGCCCCATAGGCGGAATACACAGCATAAACGATTGTAGAACTGACCTGCAGGCAGAATGACAGGAGTAGGAGAGGGTAGTCGCTTTCGAGCACAGAGGTGGGGTGTTGAGGAGTCCAGGTACATGGTCTGGCTCCTAGTCCATAATCATGAGGCCCAACTCATGCAGGGCCAGGTCCTCTGGGGAGCATACAGGGCTGAGGCGTGGGACCGGTTGGCTCATGATCTCACCAGTGCCACAGGGATTCCAAGGACTGGTGAGCAGGTCCGTCACCACCATGCGGACCTGAAGAGACGCAAGCAGGACCAACTGAACCTTTGGATCCAGGAGGCCCGGCAAACACCCAACGCCCCACTACTGAGTAAGTAACATTTAATTATGTATGTAAGAAATTAAACTAGCTGATATTATGGAGATGTGTATTCCAATATTACTTCATTTATATTACAGCTGCAGGTGTCCGTTCTGCGAACCGCAGAGCCTATGGCGATAGGCTGGTGCGGTTGCGCCACCAGGCAGGTCAGTAATCCACTACCAGTAACTGTAAAGAAATATAAAAGTATGACAGTCAGCAAAAGAGTGCAGTGTAGTCAGTAAGGAATAAAATCTGCAAGTAACAGTGTGAAAGTGTATGCAAGTATTGCTTGATTACAAAAGTGTGTTTCAGCCTGTAAGTTTAACCTAAACATGAAACTGTCCGACATATATTCTGAAATAAAAATGCCCTGCCTGTAAGAAAATAGTACACAACCTGCAGCAGGCTGAAAAGTATAGCTGCAGAAGATGATGAAATCACATGTGTGAAATATATCCCTGTGGAAATACTGAAACATGACAGAAGTGAGACTGCTGGAAAGGATTGTAATAACTACTGGTAAAACATGTCAATAAAGCCTAGAAGTACCATCCTGAATAGTAAAATGAAAGCAAGTGAGAGAGTGTGAGAAAGTGTCATGAATCCAGCAATACAGTAGTAATAACCCCTGAATAAAGTATACTGCAGTCAAGACAGAATGAAATGCATGTGAGATTCAAAACCAAACAGCAAAATCTGTTCAAAGTGTTGCTGCATCTGGAATGTGTATCCCAAAATCAGGATATGTTGCTCTCAGTCTGCAATATGCAGATAGGATGTTTGTCTGATATACCAAACATCCACACTTGTCTACAGCTATATAAAGCAAATGTAGCAGGATGATGTAGCTGAACAAAGCTAGATATGAATGTGTATGAAGAACCATAAAATGTATATTGATGTTGCAGTAACAGTCCTATCACCAAGTTGAAATAGTTATCATATAGGAAACTGTAGTTAGAACAGTAGTGTGTATATAACTGTAGCTATTAGAAATGTACAGCATATGTATTGTTATTCAATGGTGTTAATATTACTTTCTTCACCCCACCCTATAACCACATATAACCCATTCCACGTGAAAATGGTATGTGCAATCACAATTAACACCCCTGGACGTTTGTCCTGTTGGGTCATATATATTTGCATGTCTGTTGATGCATCTGCCCTGTTCATACATCCACACCTGATGGCCTGTTGCCATCAATTAACCCTGCATGTTGTTGGACTGTGTATTTCTGTTCAAATTATGCATGTGTTATGCACGCTGTTCAATGGTGTGAATATCTGGGTGTTTGGTTAATGGGAATACTAATGCATGCTGTTACAACTAATTGTGAATGGTATTATATGTCACTAACCCAAACTGTCATGACATAATGCAAAACATAGTACGACAGGGAAGGCGGGTTCCAGCGGACCCACCTCTCCCACCTCAGCTGGCGAGTGCACCTGGCACTAGTGCCGAGTCCGGACCCTCCTCCGGTGGCCCTGTGCCACCTGCGGGTGGAAGCGCTGCAGGGGATGGGGCTCGCCCCCCCTCTGCAAGTGTGGCCGGAGGAGAACCACCACTCACCCTCCGTAGCGTCCGGACTGTGGTGCGTAGGGAGATTCGGGACTCTGTTCTCGAGCCCCTACGCCAGCTCGAGGCACGGGTGGTGCAACTAACGGGCATGCCTGTTGCCCCGCCTACACAGCCCCCAGCACAGCCCCATCCTGGGCAGTGAAGGAACAGTGGCAACTGCCTATGGGTGGGGATATCAGTTCCACTGTTGCCATCTGTGGGCTCATGGGCTCTGGATATCCAAACCTCCGTCCCCGTCAATTGTGTAACCCCCCCACACGTGTCATACACCGCCCCTGTATGCGTCTTGTTTGTCTTGTCTGTTTACCTACCCAACCTACCTCCCCAGCTGTACCGACTTCCTTCACCTGACATACCACTCTCACCTGAAAAAAAAAAAAAGGGCACTCTGTACCCACAAAAAATTACGCCCCATACATAGCTGCCCATTCCGCACACATGTCTACTGGACATGGAACCTATCAATTACAATTGGCTGTACAACAAGTATTATTGTTGTCCTGACACCTCTCTCAGGGGTGGAAGGTTTCAAATGTCACACCAAATTACATACATATGCACAGCTGTTGCTGATGAAGAAATGGGCAGCTATGGGCCTTACCTACATCCCTCCTGCACATCCCAAGCTTGTTTCCCTACTGTCTTACCCTCTTTGTGACCCCTTTTTCACCACTTTCCTGTCTCCCCATTTTCTTTTCTTTCAAAGAAAATAGCGGGTGTGCACAAGAGTAAGCACGTTTAAGCGGTTGTAAGCGGGTGTGTGCGGAGCTAACCGCCAGTGCGCATGCGTGAGCTCCACGCAAACCAGCGCTAACCCGGTTACAACTGCTTAAAAGTGCCTTAGTCACTTTGATTGACAGGTCCTGTACTCAGTTCAAAAGCAAAATAAAATCCCACTGTGAGTCCCAACCCAGGACCTTGGAAACAGTAGTCTGCATGACTTACCACTAAGCCATGACTCTTATACAAGAACATTGTGCTAAAATAAATATATCATGTAATAGTAGGAATGAATGTAAAGGGAATATAGATGTGTAGTACACAAAGCATGCCATTTAGAATTACTATCAAAACTAGTGGATTTCCATAATAGTAGTGTGTGAACAGAAACAGCCATGCTAGTTGGAAGCTAGTAGGTAATAATGTCACTATAGCACCTTGCAAGCCACACACATACTCACAGCAGGATAAGCACTGCCCATACCCCACAACCTCTTACAGGAACACATCTGGACCAAGTAATAAAATATGTGGAGCAAAGGCCCAAAACCAGGGACACATTACAAATAATGTTACAACAAACGCAGACAGTTCAGAGAGTAACAGGGTCTGCACTTTGTGGGATGTTTGGAAGGGTATGCAGTCTGAAACTTGAATGTTTGTCACCATATTCTGACTTGAGCCCAGAGTGACTTGCCAGAAAAAGGTGTGCATGAGATATTGACCAAAATATGAGGCAGAAATGTGGACAACCTGCAAATATCTGTACACATGACGGGTCTGACACCACCATATTTGAATAGTTAAGAGCCTAGACATAGCAACAGTGAATGACTTACAGGGATGCCCCACAGACCCCATGTGAAATGTACAAACAGTAGGCAGAAAGGTGTAACACATGCAATGGTAACTATGGAGTCCTGAAAGTATTCATCACTTGCATGGCAGAAAAAGTGTAGTAATACATATGCTCATGCTAACCCACAGTCACAACTGCAGCATACCAGACATTTTAATGGGTGTACCCCACTGATATGTACCATTCCATGAGGCACATAACAGATGAACCTGAAAGTCTCTGGGGCCTGCTCAGCAGCATACTCAAATACCCTAATAGATGTCAAGGCCCACACCATGGCCAGACCACACTGCATGCTGTAACACCCTAGCAGATATAGCAAGCATTCCAAGGTGTGAATGTACATGGAAAATAGGAAAGCTACAGCAGCACACTACAGTCAAGACACCTAGCAGGCATACAAGTAGTGACTGTAAAGGGCAACTATTGAAGCCTTAGCAACAAAGTGCAAGCAAAAGTGAAAGGAAAGCACACACACACACATTAACAGTAGTAGTAGTTGTAGGTGTCAGTGTACATACACAGTTAGTACAGGAAACTGGAGAAATGAATGGAGGAATGTTAATCTACAACACACCTGGAAATATGAGAGAGATACCAACCTTTACACTCACAGAACATTGTCCACAGCATAACAGCATGGTCCCTGCCCTTAAAATCTGAAAGGGCTACGCCTATCTCACATACCTTTTATAGCACTGTTCTGAAATCACAGTGAGAACTGCAATCAGTACACAACTGGCTGCATGCAATTAGCAAATGCTGGCTAACAATTGGTGCAGAGGCCATCACATGGGCATATGCAGATACCTACAAAAGTATGCTGTACTCCCAGTCCACACATGCAATACTTTCATTGCACCCTGAGAAGGACGTGAGAGACAGACAGAGAGAGAGAGAGAGAGAGAGAGAGACAGAGACAGAGAAAACTGCAATTAAGCAGACACAAACAAATTGTTCAGCAACAGCTACCTGAAAGCTGACAACTGGGAAGTGGAGCAGCAGGACAGAGAACCAGACAGCAACACAAGCAGCTGTGACAAACACAGGTAATGTAAAGTAATACTATAAAGGTCTACATACTGTGAACCCTCCATATGTGTCATTGGTCTGTATCCATATGTATATGAAGATGTGTAAAGGGCAGGGGACATACAGCAACTATCAGTGAAGGCTGTACATACATTTGTATGTGAGAGCATCTATGTGCACATATCAATGTTGGTTGATTGTAGGTTGTAGTGCCATGTACAAAGTAGGTTTCACAGTTATGTATGTTTAGCAGTATGTTAGTGTGTGTATACAGTATGGTAGACAAATATGTTGATATACCTGTCTAACATATGGATACGTATGTATGTCAACATATGTATGTGTATATATATATATATATATATATATATATATATATATATATATATATATATATATATATATATATATATATATATGATATGCATATATGTATACATACATAGAGAGAGAGATGTAGGAATACATAGACAGATGTAGATAGAATATTGTACAAACATATCTATGTAATGCACACATACAGATATAGATATATGTAGATACATATACATAGACAGACTGATCTGACTATCTACAGGTATGACTGTATATGACGACCTGCAACACAGCCTGTCCCACCCCTCTGTCACTCACACCCCTCTGTGTCCCTCCACATCTATAGCAAT
The DNA here is from genome assembly GCF_019279795.1 of Protopterus annectens. NCBI lineage: Eukaryota > Metazoa > Chordata > Ceratodontiformes > Protopteridae > Protopterus > Protopterus annectens. The sequence continues at coordinate 1,699,159,769 of NC_056739.1, read as the reverse complement.
ATATGTACATCAATATATATATATATATGTGTATATGTATACGGACATATATATATATATATATATATATATATATATATATATATATATATATATATATATATACATATATATATATATATATATATATATATATATATATATATATATATATAGAGAGAGAGAGAGAGAGATGTATATAAATTCTGAGTGAGGCACATGTGTACAGATGTATTGCAACAGGTGCCTGGTGACAAAGGCATGGAGTGAACACCAGTGTCAAAACGGGAGTACCATACCACATTCCAGATCACCTACACCAGTAACCACCAGATATGTGATTGGCTGCCCACCACTGCATGTGTCAGGGGTGAACAGGGTCATAAATGTGTACAATAGTGGCCCCAATGATATTCACAGTGGCACACTATCCCTGGAATACCTGCACATGGTATGTGTCAGCGGACATGGTGTGTCAGCTATGGACATGTAGGTCGGTGTACCCTCCACACCACATAATGGATGCCATGGTATGGACCTCACATGACAGCTACAGATATGGAGAAGGACACAGTGACATGTACAACACTGTGACAATGCACTCAAACACATTACCAATGCACAGTGACTGACAACACCACAGAGTACACATATGCTACCCACATAGAGGTTACCACTCCCGGATTTACATATGTAAGTCACACCCATGACAGATGTCCAACAACCATAGTAACACCTCACACCATCCACAACCTAAATGTCTGCTGTGTGTCGTCCGTGCCACTGCAATAGAGTGCACATGTGGAGGTAAGAGTTCCTACCCACAGATAAGACATACCCTGCAATAAACCACACAGTGTTAAGAAGCAAGACTCCCCATGAGTACATGTCACACATACCCCTGCTGAATGTTAGTCAGATAGGTAATATGCCATATGAGTCACCCTGTGTAACTGTGTGACAGCAGCAGGTACCATCACACCACATGTGTCACAATGGTCAGGGTAGCAGAACAGTACGCTGCTGTAGTCCCAGGGCAATAGCATATTGTATAGTATTGTATTGTAATGTAATGTATTGTGTTGTATTGTATTGGTATGTTGAGGTGCCTCCTTCGTGGAGTGGAACCACTGCTGCTGTGCGCCAGTGTACAGGTACATATCCTGTAGTCAGGCTAGTGTTACATAGCACTTCTATATGTGTGTTTAGCTCCTGTCAGAGTTTATGTAGCATGCAACTGGGGATACCATCAGGTCCCATTCATGTTGTGTATTCTGCTGTCCTGAGGGTGGCTCTCACCTGGACATCTGTGATGACAGGGAGGTTACAGTCAGCTGGGATAACTATGTCTTATTTTGGGGAGAGGGCGGGTGACACCTGCACTGAACCTGTCTGCCACAATGTTGTCGATATCTGTGGTGTCAGTGAAATATTTGTTGTTGTGTACTAACTATGGGCATAGAGGATGGATCCTGACCAGGTTGCTAACATAACTGAAGAAGGCCTTCTGGTTATCTGTAGTGTCCCTCTTGATTTCCCTCTCAAAGTTGCCCATGGATTTTGTATGATGGAAAATAGATCCTTACTAGTGCTGCTCAGACATGCCCTCCCTTTATGGAATTATGCTCTGTCTTGCAGTAGCTTCCATCTTCTGTAATACAATCTGTCTATGGCTGGGGTCCACCAGACAGGATGCTGTCCCTTTGTGGAGAGTGTCTTGGTCATATATGGGATTGCATGATCCATGCATTCTCGGAGATGTCTGTAGAAAGCAATTGTGTAGGGGTCAGCATTGTGGGTTGTATCTGCCACTGGCCCAGTGGGCTGAAAGGATACCATGTCACTGTTACAAAGTGTAAAGTTTGTATCTGTAATGTTATGCACTATAGTCGTTTGTGCTGGTGGTGGAGGTGGGATATGTATATCCAGGGCAATCAGTGTGTGGTCAGCTCACAGTAGTTGATGATGTAGGCCATACAGTACCTAGATACAAACCCCAGAGTGAGGAGGTGCTCTTGACCTGAATCAGTGTTCTGACTGCTGGGGTTTGGTAGTATGTCGTATGGAGTGTGCCAGGTACTGTTGCACAGTTGCTGGCTGAGCACTGATACCTGGCCATCTACATGTGTATCCACCAATAGACAGACAGATGCTACATATGTGAGATATGTTGTATCATAACAGTCGAGTAGCATGTGTAGTATGTGTGCCAAATTCTGCTGACATATATTGCTGATACCAGGTTATTTTCTTTCTCAGGTACATGGCCCACCCGCGGAATCCCACCTACTCCACAGCTGAGGATGAGGAGATACACCAGAGCCTGGTGCGGATTATGCAATACTCTTTCCCGCACCAGCCAGAATCAGCAGGAGAGGGCTGCACTGTGGCAAGACCTTGTCCGTCGGGTAAATGACATAGGCACGCATAATAGGACATATGAGCAGGTACGACATCACTGCAGTGATTTAATCAGACATGTCCGTCAGCGTGCATCGGATATCCACAGGCAACAGGTCGCCACAGGTGGTGGGGTGGCTACACATCCCCACTCACCAGACTGGAGGGACTACTCATGAGTGTAGTGGCTCCAGTCCGCCAGCAACAACAACAGCAGCAGACATGCATTATGATGGAGGCTGGAGCCACGCAGCAGCAAGACAGTGAACGTGCAGGTAATATGCCATATGTATAGTTGACTGTTGTGTACACTGGTAGTTAATGCATGTGTGAGGTGTGTCCTTGGTTTGTAGCTGTCACCATAGTATTTAATGTGCAAGTGTGATATCCTCAATATTAGCAGCTGACCTGTGAAAGGCGACTGTTGTACTACTGACCTGTATCATACTCAGTAACAATGGCACAGTTGTGCCCACTGACATTAGTTTCTTCACGTCTGCAGGACCCTCTGGTATAACAGCAATGCAGCCTATCCATGCTGGTGAGTGTGTATTAACAATTCCTGTAATAGTGTTGATAGTAATAGTACTATTTGGCTCACTTAGTAGTGCTCTTTGTATGCATGTAGGTGTGTCTGTGTCTGTGTGTTGATATCACGCATACTGAGTACTGTACAATTGTGTGAAACTGTGTGCATGTGTGCATGTGTGCATGTGTGCACCTGTGCATGTGTGCACCTGTGCATGTGTGCATGTGTGCATGTGTGCATGTGTGCACCTGTGCATGTGTGCATGTGTGCACCTGTGCATGTGTGCACCTGTGCATGTGTGCATGTGTGCACCTGTGCATGTGTGCACCTGTGCATGTGTGCATGTGTGCATGTGTGCACCTGTGCATGTGTGCATGTGTGCATGTGTGCATGTGTGCATGTGCATGTGTGCATGTGTGCACCTGTGCATGTGTGCACCTGTGCATGTGTGCATCACTGGTAATGTGTAGACATTGTAAACTGTGTTTCCTGTTTCCCTCCCACAGGTTCTGTTGCTGCTCTGGTGTCATGTAGCAGGGAACCTGAATCAGGTGCCGTGGGTACTGATAATGATGACATCTGTGTAATGGCACAGGAAAGTATGCCAGGGTCCGCCATTGGTCAGCCGATTGACAGTACACAGCTGTCGACCCCATCAATGCGCACAGTTATCCTGCCAATACACCCTTTGTCACCAATGTCCCTAGGTGATGGACAGCATACAGTGGGCATTGACCAGGGTAATGTGGTATCTGTGGCACATGCCTCCCCACACAGCAGCCATGGGCATGGCCCAGAGATGGTACCACACAGACAGATGTCCAGGGGTTCTCGTGGGAGCATCCGTGGGCGTACTGCCCCTGTCAGACGTGCCCACAGAGGTCTTACAACCTCAGCTATGTTTCGGGCTGTCATGCAGGCACAGTCACGTATGGAACGGTACACCAGACAGGGTCTGAGGGAGCTGACAGCATGTCGCACAGCCATGACTGACAGTATGCGTGACATTGCGGCTGCCATCCGTGATTTCACCGATGTCATAGACAGACGTTGTGGGGACATATTAGACCGGTTCCACAACTACATGTCCATGAGCCAGGGCGATGGTGGGCGGTTGAGGCGTCGACGTGGCCGTATGCCAGCAACAGCAGCAGCTGGCAGTCGTCGCGGATGACAACAGGGCCGCGGCTGCCCCCGTAGTGCCAGCAGCAGCCCCAGCAATGCTGGGTCTGTGCTGTCATCAGACCGCCCCAGGAGACCACGTGCACGTGGCTCTGGCCAGGCCCGACAGGGATCTGTGTCCAGTCAATGAACACCTGCTTCTGATGACAGTACCCAGTCTGGGTTGGTACTGGATACGGTCCGTAGCACCCCTGCAAGGCACAGGTACCGTGTCCGTGGCCAGAGACACTGATCTGTATGACCTGGCAGGTACAGTCTGTGGCTGTCCACAAACACCAGTATATGGCAGCCATGAGGTGGAACTGTGTGCATCCATACACACATGCGAATTGACAACACCTAGGGCTACCGCATACACGCACACACTGCATCAACATTGCCCCACCTTCTACTGCTGTCCCTCACCAACACACATACACATACATGTCAATTGGTGGTATCGGTGGCTGACTCAGGCATACCAAGTTCACACCCTGTGCATATGATGAAACTGTGCCACCTCCTGCAATCTGTAACAACTGTGCAGGTACAGGTTAACATGTTGCTGATGCACAGGGTGACCACATAGATGTGTAGTAATAGTATCATGTTGTTAACAGTACTGTGTGCTGAATTAATTGTGGGTATATCACAGCATGCCTGATGCAGTAAGTGTGTGATTGTCATGTCCTGTTGTCTACACCCATGGTAAGTACCATAGTGTATCATCTGCACATGTTGGCATACTGGTGGTAATGATGTCAACAGAAGGCTACATACATAGGTAGCACAGGGATAAGGTAATGAATGTAGTAATACACAATGATGGACATGTAAATTGCAAGTGGCATGTTGCCCACACTGGACTCTGCAATGCAGATGTTTGAGGATGTTGATATGTGTGCAGTACTACACGACTGGTACAGGACACACAGGAGCACCCTAGCACTGCATGCTCACATCTCATACCATGCTAGACAGCCCCAACACACATAACTAACTGTCACAGGAGGGAGAGTCCCCATATATGTCAGGGATACTGTGGTGGCAGGCCAGGTAGCATACATCCTACTAAGTATGGAACCACTGAGTGAAGGCTCAGTGTCTGTTATTTGACATGTGTATTACTGCAGGTATGAGCACATGGGTTTCCATCCAGTTATTGTACATCCTGACAGTACATGGTCTGTACACTTGTGTGCACTGAGACTGGACCCTAGCCATCTGACCCGTGTATTTCCATGTACATGTGCATAGTGCCTGCATATTTGCAGTGTTACCTACTGGAACTGGTACAGCTTGTTTGTTGTACAATGGACTACATGCAGCCCTGTTTACTGTAGCTTTGTTTGCATGCATGTTTGCTTGCAATTACCCTGGAATACTGATCACACCTGCAATGCATAGTTATAGAGCTTCTGTGGACTCCTAGTGCCATCTGCATAGCTTACTATATGTATGTCCATGTCCCACTTGACAGGATGTCACTGTTTGTCCTGTTCACATGTACATTGCCTGTGACACAGTGCATATGACTTACCTGGCATGTGTCCACGTGAGCAGTCATATATGCTACTGCTAACTAATCACAGGCACTACACCTTCACATATTCATCTTCTGTTGAACTACCTGCTTTGCTAGGGATGGCCTGCACCTGTCACCCCTGGGCTTTCAGATATTGGCAAAGGCTCTTGCTACCCCCATAGTGCCTATGTTAGGCAAGGCTCAAATGACAAACCCACCTTCATAGGTATCACAAGGGATAAGAAACTAAGAGTAATGCTACCCAACGCCAGAAGTCTAAACCTCCAGATGCATGCACCCAAAACACTCCTTGGCATGGAGAACATCGATATCTGTGCAGTAACAGATGCCTGGTTCAGGGCTACTGAGAGCACACCAGCACTACCAGGTTTAACCTGGTTGATTTCTTTGAAACAGTCACCAAGGCCATTGACGAGTGGAAGGTGGTTCACACAGCCTACCTGGACCTTGCAAAAGCCTTCACAACAATACCCCACTTGGGCATTCTAGAGAAGCTCACCAGCTTAAATATAAGCCCCTATGTCACTAGATGGATTGCACAGTGGCTCAAGGACAGAACCCACATGGTTAGAATTGCTGGAGCCATGCCAGACTCCAAACCAGTTACGAAGTTGTGTCCCACAAGGCTCAGTCCTGGGACCTCTCTTGTTTGGTATATATTTATTGGAGGTACAGGCCAACACGGACGGACTGTGGCTGACCAAATATGCAGATGACTGCGAACTGGCCACCATAATCGACTCTCCAGCCGACACAAGCATCTTCCAAAGGGGCATCATAGAAACAGACAACTTGTGCCAGAGCCATGGCCTTCAGCTGAACAGTGTTTAGAAAGGGGAATGTGCATCCTGTAGTCTGTTCACCTAGTTGCCAAAAGGGACATTGTCCTCACACACACTAACCCCCCTCAGCCAAAAACACACACTTGCCAATTGCAGGATTCAAACCCCTATCTGACTATGTTATGACACTTGAGACGGACACATTAGCAGAGTGTGCTATTCGCATTACTGGGAGGTTTCCCTTCTCTTGCTGTACTTATAGGGTGCTGACATCATCAGTGTTTAGAAAGGGAATTGTGCATCCTGTAGTCTGTTCTCCTAGTTGCCGAAAGGGACATTTCCCTCACACACACACACTAACCCCCTCAGACAAACACACACACTTGCCATTTGCAGGATTCAAACCCCTACCTAACTATGTTATGACACTTGAGACGGACGCATTAGCAGAGCACGCTATTCGCATTACTGGGAGGTTTCTCTTCTCCTGCTATACTTATAGAGTGCTGACATCATCAGTGTTTAGAAAGGGGAATGTGCATCCTGTAGTGTGTTTTCCTAGTTGCCAAAAGGGACATTTCTCTCCCACAGACTTACACACACACCAACCCCACTCACACACACACTGAGCATTTGCAGGATTCAAACCCCTACCTAACTATGTTATGACACTTGTGACAGACACATTAGCAGAGCACGCTATTCACATTACTGGGAAGTTTCTTTTCTCCTGCTGTACTTATAGGGTGCTGACATCATCGGTGTTTAGAAAGGGGAATGTGCATCCTGTGGGGAGGCAGACACCAAGCACACTCTGGCTAAGCTGTCATTCCCTAGGGCAAACAGCCTAGTGTTGACCTCTACACCCATATGTTTAATTGTCAAATGCACATTATTTGTTGCTGATAGACTGTTTGCACATCTTTATTGCCATAGCATTCCCTGTTTGTATGAACAACTTGTGCATCTGTGGAAGATGTTTGCATATGGGAGGGATCCACTATATCACGTATGTCTCTGTAGTCATTTAACTGTGTGCACTGGGCAGACTGCTGTAATGTGGTTGGTTCCTGGAATAACACATAAAAATACCAGATATGTGTGTCCAACTGCTAAACTGAGATTTGGCCTAAGTGTGTGAGCATGCCCAGTTCAGCCTTCCCATGGCATGTTGTCTGACATATGTCTCATTTATCAAAGTGTGTGAGCATGCCCAGTGTGAGCATTCCATATGTTGGACTCTGCAGCCCACCACATTTGTGGATGAGTGTGAACTTCAACAAATATCACCCGTTTATGGTTGTGTGTTGTGTGTCATGTTGTGTAGTTACTGTACAACTGCTTTGTGTGTGAACACAACAGGATTATACTGTGCCTGCAGTGTTTGCATGGGATACTTTGCATACAGTTGTCAACATCCTTTCACACTGACCTAACACTGTAGTACTGTATAGTGTACTGGTAGTACTTTGACTGTGGTGGACAGTATCCTGGGCTTTAGTGCTATCACTGCTTTACATTTCGATAGTGGGCACAACAGCCTGGTTAGGGGCCAGTTGTGTACATCTGACCATGTTGCATTCTGTTCAGATATGAACTACTTAAACCAGGCTTGTCCAACATTGGTAGTGTATTCCACAACATAGGTGTACATTTGCAAACACTAGCGATGTGCCCTAGTCCATGTCTAATGCTAGTTGGAGAGTGTGTTTGTCCTTCAACACACATTGTAAGTGGAGTTTGCCATGACATATGTCATGGTTAGTATACTGTGCCTCTGTCTACCTGTGACATGACAGTGATACCCAGGATAAAGCTACCATCTCCCATCCACTCATCAAGATTCCTATTGAGGAAGATTGATAAGTGACTCTATGGGTAGCCTGTACTGGGGTTCACTCATGGGTGGGGTGGCTTCTGTGTTATGGATCATGCAGTACAGCTTGTCCTATGTAAGTCAGTGCTGGGGTTCAGGTCTCTCATGTGCATAGCTCACTGCCATTCAGATTGTACAAGGTGCAGCATGTTTATTGATACCAGCAACACAGGCAACACATGGCATCTGTGCAAGCTCTTTGATACTCCTGGTGAGGTACTGTTGGGGACTTTACGGTTGATGGAGGTGTCTGCTGAGGTACATCCCACAGGGGCTATTGTAGTCAATTGTACCGCTGATGAAGGATGACTGCAGAGCCACAATGACCTCCCTTATCTAGATCTGACAACCTTCATGATTAGGTGGGTATATGGTATGTTTCTGTAAACACTACAGCACATGTTTGTCCAATGCAGGATATCTATCACCTTGTGTCCCCAGGTCTCTCATTACATGTTAACTACATAATGGGTTAACACCTATGTGGTAATTGGTGGGCACTTACTGTATATCCACGGGGTTGACTATACACGTTTCTGCAATTAGCTTGCTGACATGGCTATGGCACCAGTTGTCTGTTTCTATGTGGCCCTTTTGTGGGATGCTTGTGTCAGCTGGTGGATCATATGTGGTGAGCAGTTTGTAGTCCTCTGCAAACATGTTCGGACACAGTCCTTCCATGTTTGCCTGTACCTATGGGACATATATACCAGACGAGGGAGATCCCAGGACCAAGCCTTGTGGGATGCCAGTTATATCTGGTTTGTAGTCTGACATGGCTGCAGCATGTCTGACCATGTCTGTTCTGTCCTTGGTCTGGTTTGCAACCCCTCTACTGACATAGGGGTTTATATTTAAGCTGGTGAGCTTATCTATAATGAACACGTAGGGTATTGTATAGAAGCCTTTGCAAGGTCCAGCTACGCTGTGTGGACCACATTGCCCTCATCAATGACCTTAATGACTGTTTCAATTGAGTCAAACATGTTTAGGGGCAGGATCTGCACTTAAGAAAGCCACACTGGGTAGGGTCCGGTGTCAGTAGGTCCCCAATATCTTTATGTCTGTGGTACATGCTGATCCTTTCCATAGCTGTGCAGACCGAGCTTCTCAGGATTCTGGGGTAGTAGTTTTCAGTATCCATTCAGGCAACACCTTTGTTGAGAAGGACCACTGTTGTTGTACACTGCTCTTTGGGTACATATTCTGTGGTAAGGCTGACATTGAGCAGTAGTGTGGTTTGGCATTCCATTCATCTTGGAGTCCATGTTGCACTAAGCCCAGGACACCATCTCATACCATTGCTGCTGTGTGTTTTGCTTTGTAGATGTTGGCTGTTACCTCAGCATCTGCAATGTCAGGGGGCCAGCAGTCTGCTGGGATAGATATTCTGCATTGGGGGGTTTGCACTGCACCTGTCAGGATGTATGTTGGCAATATGTGTGTGTGTTTGTGATATTTGTGTGATTCAGAGCATATCTGTGAATTCCCAACATGGTTCCTACCATCAGTTGTGAAAGCCTTGGGATTATCCTTAGTGTCCTGTACAATTTGTATCTTCATAGGTTCATAGGTTCATACTAGGCTATCCACCCTAGGGCATTTGTTAGCCTAGCCAGAGTGTGTGTGGCTTTTGCCACCCCTTGCTATGTGAATATTATGGCCATTTATGATTTGCTTTGCTGTGCCTCTGTCTGGACATGACACAGTGAAGACCCCAGTGTAACTCTACAATCATCCATCCACTTGGCAAGATTCCTGTTGAAGAGTGTCAGTGAGGGGCTCTGCCTAACATGGAGTGGGATTCTGGTCCAGGGTGTGGGGAGCCTCTGGATTATGTATCTGTCCCACCAGCACATCCTATTTCATTATTTGTTGAGGTTGACATCTCTCACTCTCACAGCTCCGATGGATTTGAGTTTTCTGGGGTGGAGCATGTCCATTACTCCTGTGTTGGGCATGGCCTTCTACAACAGGCATGCAATGCCTCTGTGTAGGCAGTATGTGACTGCATTCAGCTGGGGTGTCTACAGCCAGGCAGCATATGACATATATTTGAGACCCTTTATCCTCTTGGTGAGGTACCTTTGAGGTCTTTCTAACTGCTGCAGGTGTCAGGTAAGGTACATCCCATATGAGGCATTGTACTAGATTATGGGTGTGATTAGAGAACAGTATAGGGGCACAATGACCTCTGTTGACGTAGATGTGAATCCTTTCCTGATACGGTGTCAAATGTAGACAGTCTTCCTAGCCACATTGGCAATGTGGGTGTCACATAACAGGTTACTGTCCACTTGTGTCCCTAGGTCCCTGGTTACTCCTTCCATACATAATGGTTTACCACCTATGTGGTAATTTGTGGTACCTTGTTTGGTATTTGGTGGGACATTCATACTGTCCAGTGTCTTCAGGATGGCTGGGTGGGGTTCCTGTGTGTGAGAGTGTGGTCTGTAGCATGCTACAGACTGTACAGCAGTCTTGCCTACAGTTAGTTGCACATGGGTGGACTCCAATGCCTTGTGCATTGTCAGTTACCTGGACGTATGGGTGTCTGTGCTGAATATGGATACTCACCCTCCTTTTATGTTTTGTTCCAGGTTTTGGGGCCATGACACATGATATGTGGTATAACCTGGTAGTGCTGGTGTGCTGTCAGGAGGCTTGCAGCAGGTTTCTGTCACTGCACAGACATCGATGTTCTCCATACTGGGGATGGCCTTGGGAGCATGCATATTGGGGTTTACACATCTGGCATTGGTCAGCATTACCCTTATGTTTCTTTCCACTTATGTTTTCTAGGGTGGTGGGTCAGTCTTTTCAGCCTTGCCTACAAAAGGCTCTATGGAGGTGGCAAAGGCCTTATCCAATATTCAGACGCCCAGGGGTAACAGGTGCAAGCCATCCCAAGAACAGCTGCGTGGCTTGTCAAGCATGACATCCCAAGCAGACAGACATTGGATCCCCTTGGAATGACACCAGTAAGTGTGCCACTTGCTATGACTGATCATTCCGTGTTTGTACTGTGGCATTATTCTTGGTAAGGGTAGGATGCTGCAAACGGTGAGTGTCATACCGGCCTGGACTACATAATCAGAGAGCTCATCTATGTCTCTTTTCATGTAGTCTAGGGAGGTACATCTCAGGTCATTCACACCAGCATGGACTATGACTGCATCATATTTCTACTTGCTTTGGAGTGACCTGCATACTTCTGTTATGTGGCATATTGTGGCAGCCTACAGGCAGCTTACTGTACCCTTTCCCTTGTTCAGTCTGGTGTGCGGGACAGCAGTGTGTCTGACTATGGAGTCACCTATTACAACTGTATCAGGCATGTTGTTTCTCCTTCTGGCCTGTGACTGTTTGGCACACCAGCTTTGTGTACTATGTGTTGCATGTGCTATGTTTGGAGGTTGTTTGATTGGGTGTCTGCTTTAGAGGCCTCTGTTGGTGTGCTGTGTTTGTAATTTGTGCCTCCGGGAATGTTTTTCTGTGTTTATGTGTTTGGTTTGCAGTTGTGATAGGTCTATGTGGGACTGTGTTTGTGGTGTGTGTGGTTACCTTCTCCTCCTGACTAGTTTTGGGAGTACTGAGTTGAGGGAGCTCAGCCTCCAGTTTGGATAGATGGTTGCATCTCTCACATATATTTGTATTTCTTGGGTGGAGTTGGGGTTGTCTGTGTACTTGGGGCAGGTGTAACATTGCCTCAGGATTCACAGATTCAACTTGTTGTGGCTGGCCTTAGTGGATTGTATGTGTGGACAGATTTTATTGCCATACTACTGATCAGTGATTACTTCATTGTTTATGTTTGCTCTATCATGTAGTAGCTTCCTCATTCTCTTGCATGGTTTGGTTATGGCTGGTGTCCACCATGCCAGATTCCTGCGTGTATGGCATTGTGTCTTGTTTTAATTTAGGATTGCATAATCCAAGCATTCCTGGCAGTGTTCATGGAATGGCTGTATTACAGGTTCTGAGGTGTGGCCCATATTTTGCACCTGCACAGGACCTTTAATGGATTCCACATCAGTTTGGAGGAGTGCAAATATTGCTTAACACATGTTTTCCACTGTGGTTTTCTGGCCAGGGACTGTGGTCAGGATTTGTATATCCAGTGTGATTACTCTATGGTCTGGTTTTACCAGTGAGCAATACACTTCTCATCTTGCCATCCAGTACCCATGTTGCTGATTATCACATCCAGTATGCTTACCCCTCTTGTGGGAGTGGTACGTTGTTCCTGGGCCTTTTGGTTTATGGATTCTATGAACTTTTGTCCTACACTGTTGGAGCTAGTATAATGCTCCCAGTCTATGTCTGGGTATTTTCAGTCACCCAATATAATGTGGTTTGGAGGACTTGATATATTCATGTATTCCAGCATAGGCCAGGTGCAGTTCCTGGTGTTGGGACAGTAGTCTGTAGCAGGCTATAAACTGGGGGCAGTTTTAGCCACTGTTACTTGACCATGGCTAGTCCATGCTGCTTTTGTTGTGGTACCAACATGGGGTGTGGTTATCCTTGACAATTCTTGCTAGTCACCCTCCTTTTGTAGCTTGTTCCATGTTTTGAGGCTGTACAGCACAGTATGAGGTGTAACCTGGTAGTGTTAGGGTGCTGTTGTGAGCCTTGGCTCAGTTTTCTGTTACAGCAGATATCAACATTCTCCATACTGGGTGAGTTTAGACTGCATGCATCTTGCTGTTTCGACTTATCCCTTATCTTATTCTTATCCCTTCTGATACCTATGGAGATAGGTTTGTGTTTTGAGCCTTACCTATTCAGGGCACACTGTGGGTAACAACAGCCTTTGCCAGTATCCATACGGCCTGCACTGATAGGTGCACGCCAGTCCTAGCAGGTGGTGCATCATGTCATGCTCAGCATGTCATCCCAGACTGGCACACATTGGATCCCCTTTGACTAACTGCGATACTTCAGTCAATTATTGCACTTGATCATCTCATTGTCATGTTGTGGCATGATGCTTGGTGAGGGTAGGATGTTAGTCAGGGTCCTCAGGTGTGCATATAGTACATGGTGTTACATTACTTAACACATAGCATTCATGCCTCAGGTGGTGCTGCAGGGCTGCCTCTGTCGGATGCGCATATTACACTTCCCTGTACATGTTTGAGAGCAGGTTGTGTCATGTTAGGCATCCCTGTTACTATATGAGTGAGTCAGAGAGTGTATCATTCCCAGGGTTCCTACTGAGCCAGTGTATGTGCTATGCGTTGCCTCTTTGCCAAGGCCAGGGCATACTGGGCACGCCTCCTTCTGCCTACTGGGGCAGGCTCAGGTTGTTCCTCCTCCGAGTCACGCTCTGCCTGTGATGGCCTTGGCAATGGTGGGGGCTGTTTGGCCCGGCCCTATGCTGGTCCTGCTGCAGCTGTTTTCGCAAGATCATATTATGTAGCATAGCACATACCATGACAATTTGGGTACATGTAGTTGGTGTGTACTGCAAGGCTCCACCAGATGTGTCCAGACACCGGAACCGTGACTTGAGCAGCCCAAACACACGCTCTATTACATTACGTGTTTGTGCGTGTGCCTCATTATGGCGTTCCTGTTCAGGTGTGTGTGCGTTTCTGATGGGTGTCATCAGCCACGGCTCCAGTGCATAACCTGCATCCCCCACTAGGTGTCCATGCGGGATGTCCCCATTGGCAAATGTCTGGTACAGCTGCGTCAAATGCCAGATGTGGGAATCATGGTAGCTCCCAGGACAGCCAGCACACACATTCATTATTATGCCCTGGGCATCACACACGACCTGGCAGTTGATGGAGGCAAGCCCTTGCGTTTGATGTATGCCCTACCCGGCTCACCGGCTGGTGCTTTGATGCATATGTGCGTGCAGTCTATTGCACCCACTACCTCAGGGTATTCCGCTATTTGCTGGAAGAGACGCATATTGCTGGCCAATACCTCACGGGCATTGGGGAAATATACATGATCACCGACATGTGCTGACATGGCATCCAGGAACTGGTGCAGTACCCTGGAGGCTGATGCCTGTGATATCCCCATCATATCACCAGTTGGTCTCTGGAAGGTACCTGTTGCTAGTATTCTTAGGCCAACACATACCTTGGTTTCCACTGGGATGGGTTCCCCTCTGTTGGTTCTGTGTGTGAGGCGTGGCCTGCACAGCTCCACTATTTGCTGCAGGAGGTCTCTGTCCACTCTATAATGCTCTACTATCTCCAGCTCATGTAACCCGTGGTAGGTGACCCTGGGCCTGTACACTCTTCTCCGTCTCCTCACTGTGGGTTGTCTGGCACCATCTGCATTGTCACCACCCTCAGCAAGTCGCCTATGTCTCATTATGACAGCTATGGCAGCCCCTAACATTTCTGCTCTGAGTTCAGCTTTTTCAGTTTTCACTTCTGATAACTTAACTCCTGTCTTGCAGTGTCTCTTGAGAGAAACATCCTGCACTGCTGTTTGCAGAGTTTTAAGTGCTGGGCTGGGCTACTATTCTGCCTGTGTAATTGCCTGCATCTAATTGTTTTCACCTGCTAGCTCCAGCAGTATTCCCTGCTAGCTTCCTACTAAATCTGTTGCTTCCTTTTTCCTTTCTGTTTCCTCAGGGTGGAGCCGTGTGTAAACCAGCAGAAACACGCTCACAGTGGCTTACACGCGCGCACACATACTTACACGGTTCAGAATCTGCTTATTCAGATTAAAACGCGTGCACGCCCGCGCAAACAGTGTTAAACATCTCCCAACACGCTCCCACATGCTCAGTCTGCCTTACACGCGTGCACACTGCCTTACTCGCGCTTCATGGCACGCACATGCGCATACACATCCAGCAAGAAACTTTGGTGTAGGCAACAGTGTACACCTTCCATTTCTTGACTTTCTCATGCTTAGTTAGTGGCACACCTCTTTCCATGATATCTGTCTGACATCTGTCATGTAACTCTGACCTCCAATGAACTGCATTTCTTTCTACCATTCCCCCCTGTGATGTCACCTATCTCCTACTCTGTTCCTCCCCTTCTGTAACTCTTACACTACTCAGACTGTGCTCATTTGCTATGTGACAGTGGAATTCAGTATCCTTACACTCATTTGCATCAGATTGCCTACTAATGCTTAGTTACATGTCTTAGACTCAGCTTCCCCCCTTAGCAACCACTACACGGTGGCCATGTTGGTTTTGGTCTGCTGGTCCCTGCATTGACATTCCATGTATTGCATAAAACCTACATTTGTAGGTTTAAAACCTTCTCTTTATGTTTTATACAGCGCAGCCCGTTTGCGCGGGGCTGCGCTGGGTTTAAACATCGGCAATCGCCGAAAAAAATTATATTTTTAATATATTTGCATCAGGTTACTTTGCCAATGGCCACATATTTGGCCATTGGCATGCTGCCTGACACATATGCACCCTTTATTTGGAGCTGACATGGCTCCATTGCAGTTTTTGCAGAAACGTACTCAGTTGTCAACTGAGTACATTTCTGCAGCTAAAACGGCTCTTACACGGGCTGTTCTGGGCTTCCTGGATCGCTAATCATCCTCATTTGCATGCTATTCGGCTGCAAGTGAGGTGATTAGCTTATCCACGCCCACTCCGTGTAAGAGCCGTTTTAGCTTGTCTCTTACACGGACTTTGGGCTGTTCCTGGATCGCGAAGGCTGCATGGAGTCTTACACTACTCTTAGACTCCGTGCAAGCCTTCGTGAATCCGGCCCCTTGTCTATGTATTTTCACAGGGAGATGCTAAATACTGCGAGCTTTCAGCAGTGGGGGGTTTACCTGGGATAGAGTCAGATGACACAAAATGGTGTCATTCTGCAAGCTAGAAGATCCATTCACCACACATTTGCATTGCTCTGAATAAGTTTCTAGGTTATACTAATTCTCTTAGATATAGTCAGGACTATGGCAAAGCTTAGCTTAGATATTTTTATTTATTTTAGACTGTCTTGCAATGCTGTTTTACATATTTTCTGTGATTTTGAACTCTGATGTCACTGTAAATATATATATTTAGTATTGTCTTGTTCTTTTATTATTTATTATTAAATATATTTAAACATTTCATTGTGGCTGATCTGTCTAGAGATATTTAAGTTCTGAGAGTACTTGCATATTTATTTGGTGACATTGTGGGCCATTCCTAATAACCTTACTCTTGGTCAAACTACTGGTTGTATTGATAGTAACATTACAGAATAAGATTGTACACCCTTTGTTAAGAGCCTTAAAGTAGCTGATAAGGAGTGGCTGGTGGCAGTGATGACTACCTTATAGTCTGGGCAAAAGGGGGCACAGCTGGTAAACCTGTGCCAACCCTTCCCAGGTGTGTGTGTGTGTGTGTGTGTGTGTGTGTGTGTGTGTGTGTGTGTGTGTGTGTGTGTGTGTGTGTGTGTGTGTGTGTGTGTGTAAATCAAACCTCAAAGTGTGTGTCAACTACTTGGGCAGGGAAGCTGGTTGGACAGAGAGGGTACTGGAGGTCTTGGCTGGGCCACTCAGCTGACATCTCAACTCTATAGCTCTGCTAGTGGGGAGTCTTACTGGGGATCTGGAGAAAGAGGGAGAAATCAGCCCTGGCCTGACTCTGGTCTCTGTGTGTTCTTCATGGAAATTGCACTTCAGGCAGAAAGCTGCATCTAGAAAGTGTGTGTGTGTGTGTGTGTGTGTGTGTGTGTGTGTGTGTGTGTGTGTGTGTGTGTGTGTGTGTGTGTGTGTGTGTGTGTGTACCTGTCATCCTCCCAATGTATGTGCCCCACTGGTGCCAGTGGTGAGGATTGAGGCTCCTTGATTACTGGTCCAGTGGTGGGGTGTCACATGGGTGATAAGGCTAGTGGGAGTTAGAGCACGTGCTTTTCTGAGCAAGTGGCAGTGAACAAGTGTATCATGAGCACCTATAGTAGACCTAAGGAAACTACTAAACTTTAACTTGAGACTAATTGCCTGAAATAAGTCATGAACACAGGCATCTGCTGACAAAAAATGTCCGACTTTAGATTTAGCTAGCACTGAAGCAAGATCTCTTATGCACCTTTTCCAAATGGCATGGCTCATGTGACAGAAGTAGAGCTGTGGCTGGCTTGCTTAGAGTTTCATAGTATGCATGTAGAAGCTAAGAAAATCAAACACATCTAATGACTACATGGACCTCAGCATTTGGAACTTTACACCATGAATATGAAAACAAAACTGGAATGCATGGCAGTTGAAACCTGTCTGTAGCATATTATGAACATATTGAATGGAAGAGGTTGGCGGGTTCAATATAGCAATCAGCCTTCCATCTCCAAAATGTATAACATTACCTCTCATAATGTGGAGCAAATGGGAAAAATCCAGAACATTCACTAACAACTTTAATTAGATAGCTCCCAGCATGGTTTAAAATGTTTTAATTTATGCTTATAAAAAGTTATTATTTTGATGAATTAATATGATTCAGCATTATTTACTATGAATATTAGTTAAAACAATCTTTAACAATGAATATGTGACAGACCCTGCCAATGTGGAACACTGAGGAACACAAACGTTTAAGACTCATAATGAGGAACTTTCCTCATAATGAGATAGACTTGAGTGTTATGTGGCACAAAATTAAGGAAAGAATTAGACAACTGTCTGATTGGCAAATATACATAGTATACACCCCATACTAAAATTTCCTTTCTTTTTTGAGGATTCATATTTATGTGGCTTTTCTGTAAGGATATCTACAATGTAAAACTTCTCAGACAAGAACCCAAACTAAATTAAAATGTTAAGAAAATTACTGCTGAATTTACCTGTCCTCCAAGTACTGGTAATGCTTAGTGCAAGTGTTCATAGGTTTCCTTACAAATTACAGCTGCCGTTCCTGGATTACAGACTACTTCCCCCAACATTTGCTGGGTGGGGGGGGGGGGGCTCAAGAGCAAATGTTAATTCTTCATGCATTGCTTTACTGTAACAGTCTAAAACATTTTTTTAAATGTGTTGACCTCTCTTTGTTGAACTGTGTGAGGGATTTTATGAGAACTGACCAGACCCTGTGACAGTTGATATAACATGAAATGTTAGGCATAGAAAAAAACAGAGCTAAAGTTTATAATGCCTGAAGACTGCAGATTATGAATATGTACGTTGAAGTATTAATGGATAGTATGTAAACACCTTCTTCTTGCATACAGGGCTTGTGAGAACTAAAGGAATGGCACGATGTGACAGAGGAAGATATGATTTGAAATCATGGGAGCTTTGCATTGTTGATTTCTACCCTCTTGCAGATAATAAATTCAGTACTAGTAAAACTTCTATACTATAACTCCATATTTTGCAACCTAAGACATGATAACTTTTTTAATGGGAAATGCATGTCTGTGCCACCATGGGATCTATGGGATTTCCTGCTCCCAGAGTTCACACTGTCTCCATGGAATTCCAAAGGTTTATAAGTCCATCAGGGAGCTAGCTGTTTAACTACATTTTGGTTTCAGCTACTTGTACTGTATCATGCAACAAAACAATTTTTCACTGAATTCTGCATTTAAGTCTGGTCTCTTTTTTTCTTAATTGATGCAATAAAGAATCGTGTATTTAGGAAGGTTGTACCTACACCATACCAAATCTCACTCTGATTTAATAATTCTTACATTAATATCTATTATTCTGGCATTAGAACATGGGCCAACTAAATTCTATGGCGCTAACTAGAAATTAACAGAAATACACAGATATAATATGAAAATTCCATTTCTTGTTCTCCTGAACGCTTTAAAATTAGTTATTAATTTGGGGGCAACAGATTGTCCCACGAAAATTAAATTGTTCAGGAGTCGAGGACTCTGCATAAACACAATTGTGTAAAACATACTAAATAGAAAAACAATGGATAGACAGACAGATGGATAGATGGCTGGATAAAAGGTGTTTTCTCAAATTCACAGTAGAAAGAATGACTGCTAGGTACTCTTATGTAATAAAGTAATAATAATAAGATTGAGAACTATATGGCATATCTAATGCTGCTGACAGAAATAAGCTAAGGGTGAGCGGTGGCCCGAAATGAAAAAAGAAAGGTAAAGAAACTCAAAACAATGGAGAATAAACGAAAAAGCAAATGACGGATTAGTCGATTACTGTTTTTCTCAGAGGTTATATGCTACAGTGCAGGGCAGTTTATTGGTCTTGAATCAAAGTAATGATTCCACATAATCTGTGAGGGCAAAACGATTTTACAGTGTAAGACATCGTATCTCCAATGTCCCTGAATTTTGACCAGTCCATCGTAAAGTCGCTGATTTTCTGGAAAAATATCTCAGGATTACACCCATTCAACAGTGTCAGACATTATATTTTCATACTTATTATTCCGTAAATGCGTATTGCTATAAAACACGCTGTTTAGAATAATATTTAAAAAATATCCATAATGTTGGCCTTTGTCCCCTCATTATTTTTGGTTCTGTCTCTTATACATAAGCAAAGAACTTGAGAAGTATGGTAATGTACCAGCTACTAGCAGCGTATTTAAACAAATTCAAATGGATAAATCAGTTTCACAACGTATTATTAAAATGCTGTAGAATATCAATGTTATAAAGGGGGTTATAGTGTGTTAACCCTAAGGCAAGTCAAGCAGCCCGATGTGCTAATTAAACAATGATACATAAAACAAGTGCTGTATGATAAGGTGCTGCTAGGCTTCAGCCGAGTGCCTAAGGCACCTGAAAAGTTAAGCATCCTACGATGTATAAAACGGATCCGGAGTGATCTGCAGGCACGTTAACAGAGCTAAGAAGTAATCTACTTCTGAGTGTACTGAGGTTCAGTTTAGAGTAAATTTCATATAAGTATTCCACAGAGACTGTTCTTAACAAGGTAATTCTAGAACTACGGCACACTTTATTTCAAACATTCTTTGCTTCAGGTTTAGTGGCTGTTGTTTATTAAATGAGTATATTTGAATTCAACAACCACTGGGAAACTAGAAATATATATAGTTCAATACACATGCAAAGCATAAGCCTAAATGTAAAAATGGGGTTGCCCCAAGATTTTTGCATTCATGTCCTTGTCATTCTGTGCAACTTATTTTGCTTACTTCTCTTACATAGCTACAAATATTAATTTAAGTTCATGCAGTTAGCTCTGCTGCTTTCCATAACAACCGTTTTCTCTTCTCAGTTTCTGAATGATAATTACTAACAACACAATTCAACCACTCGAAGAAAACAAGGAAACTGGTAATGCTGACAAGTGTGCCTGGTTAGTTACGACTGGGGTAATTACAATGCACCGTGTAGTTGCTATTGTGCAGCAAATGTAGCTTGCTCCGCTTGTAACCTCAGGACCAGAGGTCCAGAGCCGGTCTACAGATGTCAAAGGGCAAGATTAACCAAACAGAAAGTGTCTCGAGACGTTTGATTTATGCTTAAAATGAGACCACATGCCTGCAGTTAAATAAAGATTAGCAGTAACAACAGCCGCACATACCATTGCATTTGATGAAACCCAACATTGCAAAATATTCATGTATGCATTTTGTTTACTAAAACGTGCCCTCTCCAATGAAAGTAAGACGTATGCATTCTTACCTTTAGAGTTGTAGAAGGCATGCTTTCAATACTGTTTGGTAAGGTCCTTTCTTAATTTCTGATTCAGAAAGAAATTCCAAAAAGAGCAATATAGTCATGCGTGTCCTTTTTATGACATGCCGAAAATATCTGTGAAATGCAACATAATTGTTGTCTTAAAAAATTTAGCAGTTCCACCTTTTGACTGCACCCCCCACAATTAACACATACTTCGAACGCTTTAATTTAAAATAATCTTCTATGGCATTCTTAGAGAAAGCTGGAAGACATTCAGTATAGTGTGAATAGTATTTCTGGAAGACAACTGGGAAGCTTTAAGCGGAACTTGGGTTGTTAATGTTAAGTTCGCCAGCTAAACCCTGCCAAGTACAGGAGGGGGATAAAGAACATTTGTTGGATGGGAACAAAAGACGGATGGGAACTGCTATATCATGGGTTACCAAAGTACAACAAAGTACTTTAGACTTGAACTTGAATTTCAATTTTCTGCAGTGCTGGTGTGTGTGTGTGTACACGCACAGGGATTGTGCACCTTGACACTGATTGTTGCAAAATCGAGCAAGTTTTGAGTTGATCAGACAGACATTAGGGAGCTTGTTACCAGTCAAAACTTCTGCCTTTTATTTCGTTGCTCGTGGGATGCTTCTTGCAGTCTCTAGAAACAGAATTTGCACAAACACCAGATGCAGATATAACATTACAGTACTTTACAGTAACAAATAAGTAGGTAAAGAAATAAAATAATAGTATGAAAGGTCTTTACTAAGCCAGCGGTTTGTCAACCATTGTAGACTTAGCCAACAATACCATGGATTCCACTGAATGTGATCTAATAGTGTAGTATATAATCGTAGGATAAGACGTAATATGTAGTATATA
The DNA here is from genome assembly GCF_019279795.1 of Protopterus annectens. Lineage (NCBI taxonomy): Eukaryota > Metazoa > Chordata > Ceratodontiformes > Protopteridae > Protopterus > Protopterus annectens. Next base: position 1,699,138,042 of record NC_056739.1, on the reverse strand, counting down.
TGTAAATACAAAATATAAAAAATAGAACTTATGGGATTCACAACTTAGGAGTTGCACAAGCCATACCTAAACTTCCGTCGTTGTGACATGCTAATTACACTTAATTTCTTTGTGCCCTTCCTCTACGTAACTGAAAACGTCATGTTTAATTTTGGCTATAATACAATAGCCAAAATATCTTTAAATTATTATCAACAAAGCAATTGATGAAAGGGCATTCTATTTACTGTACTGACTGCCTTGTCCAACAAGATGTTAAGTCTTTAACTTTTAATGCGTGGTAGTATCTTAACGGCCCACAGTAAGTTTTAACTCAAATAAGTACTGGGGTTCCCTTAAAATTAATGATGGTTGAGAAGTATGTGGAAGGCGATGACCTGTGCCAACTGGTGTATTTATTTTTTTATTTCTGGAATATGAAATTGAACTTGTCACATTGGAAAACCAGTGTATACTTTTTAAACCTCCTTATGTCTTTGGTCCTCGAGCTACCTACAGGCAAGTAATTGCTGTTGAGGTGTTTCTGAGACTTTGGGGAGATTATGTTTCCCCCTAGCTAGAAGTATGAAATTGGAGGGAATCAAACCGTAATCATCAAGGTGAGACTCTGCAACACCACGCTTGTCTGCAGCAGTTAACACAGCGATTAGCGTGCACATGGAAACGGGCTGTGTCTCTTTCCCTCCATCTGCACCACACACCCACACCGCACACATTGTACACCATACTTGAATTACGGACAAAGACAAAACTAACGATGAGACAAAAGACCAAAATAGGGATAGATTTTAATCAGTGTTCTTATAACTTAGAAATGTGTGGCAATGACATGTTTTGCTTTAGCATTCATTTTCAGAAGGGTGTGAAGACTGAAACTCAAACGTTTGCCATGATCTAGTTACCTCAGTCATTAAATATTTGCTAGGCAGCCCTACATTTGACAAGTAACATTCCAAACACCTGAGGAAAAAATGTGGGCATTCTGCAATCAGTTCGTAAGTGTGAAATACACATATACGCACGCAGGCACGCTCGCACCCACCAACTCACGGACTTCTGCACCTATGCGTGAAGCACACCTCCCAACCTCTTAGCAAAATAAATCATTCTGGACAATGCCAAAAATAATGGGGACCAGGGTCCAAAACAGGAGCAAATTGTAAATATTGCTCTTAGAACCTTAGAAAGCTGCTAGAATAGAAGGTGTTCTATTGTGCATTCCCTGACTGATATGAAGTCTAAAGCTTTAATGTCCATCGTTTAGTGACTTCAGACCTCAGTGATTTGCCAGAAAACCACAACTTGTATGAGAAACAGGTCAAAAATATTACACAAAAATCTGGAAAGTTGAGAGGTATATGTCCACAAAATTAAGTTGTTTATGGCAATATTATTATGAATGTATTATACTAGAATGAGTGAACTGTCAGTCTATAATGTCCGCAATCTATCCTGTAGTTAGGAGAAACGTCTCAGTTATAACTTTCAGCGGTCTCTAATTTTTTGGGGGAGTCCCTGATTTTGACTCAAATTGCTCTTTGTTCCTGCTGCTAATCCCTCCTAAAACTTGACACTTTTAGACGAGAGGGCGGTGTATTACATTTAGTAAATAATGGCAATAATTAGCGTCACACACTTCTTTTACTTCAGAAATTGCACGTTAACTCACATGTTCTGATTATATCAACACCTCAAGTTATTAGTGATAATATTTAAAAATGTGTCGTTGATTATGCCTGTATTTGATTATGGACGTAATATGATGAGAGCTATGGAGTCCTACCAACATTTACTGATCTTCAAAGCATAATTACCTGCTTCAGTTGTAAAATACGTAAACACAAAGCCAATACAAACGTAAAGACTACTTTTAAAACAACTTATATCATCTTGAAAATACATGTGCCTGGAAAAGAGGAAACTTAAAAACTCTCGCGAAGCAGCAATGATCATCATTTTATTTATGTAAACGCCATGGGATGACGGAAACATCTGATCATCAGGGAACTTTGGGAAGTATGGCGCGAGGCAGGAAGCGCTGGCTTGTTTGTCTGCTTGCCGGAGTTGTACTCTTCACTAGATTCCCTTCACGTCCCCAGTCTGCTCCTAGCTCAGTGCTGCTATTCACTACTTAATTAAACGCTAATGGCAGCTGGCGATGAGGTCATCGGAGCCGGCTTTTCTCACACGTTTCTCATGCAAATCCCCCGAACTCTAAACAAATTTGAATAAAACCTTCCTTTGTGCTCTCACTGAATAGAAACCCCCTTCTAGTGTTTTCCCAAGGCGATTATGTATGTCTCAACAGAACTTTAAAACTCTATTTTGGAACTAGAGAGACAGGGGGCGAGTTCTGGATGTTGTATATCAAGTTATTCTGCGGAGAGAAAGATTGTTTGGCTCCAGACCACAAACTTTCTAATCAGCCGTGAGGGCCCCATTTATTGATCCAAATTATGGCCCATAGAGTAGACCTAGTGTCTGCTGATTAGCGCAATAATATTTGTCTTCCTTTTTAGCGTGTGCATGGGGGATGGGATAACTTGCTAGACAGTGTTATTTTAAACGCTTAAAAGCCTGTTTTCCTCAGGGCCTGAGAATTAATTATATGGGTTATTGCTGACCTTGGCCTTAGATTCGAGGAAAATGGTCTGGAACACAAAGCGATTTAAGTTTCACCAACTCTTGAAACGTAACTACAATTACTACAACAGAATTTGCAGCCTCCTTACACAGGCTTACATATATGCCTGTCTGCTGTGTTCTTCACTGGATCTTTCTTTTCCCCTTTCCCTGTTTGCTATGCATTTTCAGTGAATATGTATAGATTATTTTATTTCTGAAAACAATAAATGATGTGGCTGCAGTATAAGTAAAGCACATGCCTGTATACATCTATGATTTTTAATGACAGTATAAATTGCCAAGGACATTCAACTAGGCAAGCACCAAAACTTAACTTCATCTATTTTCAATACCTACATTAACCAGTCTGAAGTTGTAGGGAGGCAGAACCTATGTTAAACAGGCAACAGGAGCCAGTTCTAAACAGGGCACCAGTGGTTCACAGCATGCACTCATCCTTATCCACAGCCACCCACTCTTTTGGACAATTTAAGTATCACCTGTCCACCTATAAATATTTTTGGGATGAAATCAGAGACACTGGCAAAACTCCATACAGACAACAAGAGTTCATGCATACGCCACACAGTAGATGCCCTTACATTCACTGCTGCTGTATTCTTTACAAATGGGGATTCTCTGCCATTAAGCCTACCGTCCGGCCAGTTTACCAAAGTCTACTGTTACTTTAAGGTGCGTTCAATGTCACCTGCACACTCCTTGCGTAGGGTAGGGCATAAAGTTGACATTCAGGCGTACCATCCTCAGAGCTTCTTTGCTGACAGCCAAAGGTTGTTTTAACCATCAGTCTGTTACCTCCATCCTTTTTTTTTTGTTTGTTTTTCCTGTTTGTTGGGATTCCTGTGCTTACTCCTGTTTGCTGGAGTCCTCACAGTTACAGATAAGTACCCAGTTTGATTTTTTGTTACTTTTTCTGTTTGTTTTGTGCTGTTTGGGGTTAATGTCATCCAAGAAGGGTAAATGCCAATGTGGGAGACTGATTCCCCATAAAGACCACCATGATAAGTGTCTTTTTTGCCTAGGTGCTACTCACGACCATACGTCTTGTTTAATTTGTCAGGCATTTGTCCCCAAAGCTCTTTGTAGTAGGCTTTCTTCCCTTTCCTTGTATCTTGAGAACAAACATCTTAAGCTTCTTGCAGCAGATACTATGGATGGAACTTCCTGCCCTGAGGGTCAGCCATCAGGGAAGAAGAAGGTGTTTAAGGTATGACCAGAATCTTCTGCTGTCCAGCCTCTGCCGAGAGTTTCTCCTGAGGTTATTATGAACCTGGAGGCTCGCCCGGTTGTTTTGTCACATTCTTATACCACGTCTGGGTCAGAGGCCGGTGAGGATCTGGCAGGTAGCACATCTAATGAGACTTTGCAGGTGCCCATTTCGGGCATTCAGAGGGAACCATGGTTGACTGTTTCTGAGGGGTCTAGAGGGGTTCCGTGGTTTATCTTTATGGAAGAAGTTCCTACTGCAGTTGTGGAATGACGACCTAAGTCTGGGCCTTCTCAGGTTACTAAGATGGATGTCCACTTAAAAAAGAAACAGAAAACTAATCATGTTTCTTCTGCTACTAGAGATCTACAAAGTGAGTGGCAGGCCGTTACTCAGGGGTTATTTAATGATTTACTGTCATTGAGGCCTCCTTAAGGGGTTTCAGTTCCTGCTTCTCCTTGGTCCTCTTCTTCCCCTGAAAGGCCCAAAGAATTGAATTCTTCTGAGGTAGATTCTGATGATTCCCTTGCTTATTCTGCCCAGGTTCCTTTTCCTTTAGACCATGGGTCTGAGGAGGATTCTCATACTCTAGTTAATCCTTCTGAGGAAATTTCCTTTGGGGACATAATCTCTAGGATGATGGAATTTTTTAAGTGGGATTGTGCCCAGGTTTCAGATATCCATAAGAGGTACTATGAGTTACTGCAGATGGAATCTCCTAAACCTGCATCCATTCCTTCTGTCTTGCCTGCTTTATTGGATGTTTTTTCCAATGCCTCTAAAGCGATGGATTCTCTGCCCCCTGCTCCCAAGAAGTCTGATAGGTTTTATAGGGTGCCTGAGGATTGTTCCTTTTTGTTTAAATGTCCTTCTGCTGACCCCTCTGTGGTGTCTGTAGCCTCTGATAAGCTGTCTCAATTGCTTCCTTCATCCAAGTTACTGCCTTCTGACAAGGACAGTAGAACCATGGATAGGTTGGGTAAGAAGGTTTATCCTTTGGCTACCCTAGCTTTTAGGGTTATTAATTGGTTTACCTTTATATGGACGAAAATCACTCGTGTGATTGCTCATATGAGCGAATCGTAACCACAACAGTTTCCAATGTTTGAAAATCAGCAAATCGAAAAGCAGATTCGCTGATTTTCGAACACAAAAGTCAAATATATAGTGTAATGCAGTGTAATGAAGGGGGGCAACCCCCTGCACCCCGACACCCCCTACTTTAATATACTAACTCCGAGATTGAACTACAGTGGGGAAAGGGTCCATTTTCTGATCCCCCACTATAGTGCAATCCGCCCCAAAATGCCGAATCTGCAATGGCCGACTGTCACTGTGCATTCGCTCATTGCACATTCGAAGCATTTTGCATTCGTTTGCAAACTTTGCAAACGTCCTTTCGAACATCTGCTGTTCGCTCGTGTGTAGAACACACATACGAAAGTAACCCCTATTAATTATCAGGTCTGTCTTGGCTCTTCTTTCTCAGGCTTGTCAGCTTTTTTTCTGATCTTCCAGACTCTGAGAGTAAATCTTCTGCTCTTTCCTTGCTTGGGACTTCCTCTCAGGTAGTTCATCATTCTATAAAATGTAGTTATGATGCAGCAGATGCCTCTTCTAGGACTGCTGCTTCTGGTTCAGTTCTGAGGAGATATTCATGGCTTAGGCTTCAAGCTTTCCCCGATGATATTAAGGCTAAGTTGATGGATGCTCCTCTGGATAATAATCTTTTGTTTGGTGAAGTGGCTGCTGGTTTAATTCTCTTCAGGACAAGGGGAAGGCTTTACAGGAGCTTAAGCATGTATTTGTTTCTACTGTGCATACATTTCAGTGAAACTACCCTTCTAAGCCAGCCTTTGTTCATAGGCAATCTCACCCTCCTTCTAAAGGTAAAAAGGGTAGTAAACTGACTCCTCCTGCTAAGGTCACTCAGACTGCAGTGATTCGTAAGCCTTCCTTTCCTGACAAACCAGGTGCTGTCTGACCATCCACCTGTACCCTAACCACATTCCTCTTTTTCTTCATCTTTCTCTTTCTCTTCCCGTTTGGCTCTGAATCACCCAGGATTCTTGGGTTCTGTCAATCATTCGGCAAGGGTACTTCATGGTCTGGATTTCCCACCCTCCTTTTATGGGCATTCCTCAGTATCCTTGGTACAACTTCCTTTTTTCCCAGAGGTTCTTTGAGACCTCTTGTCTCAGAGTACTATTCAAGAGGTGCCTGTGTCCCAAAGGGGGAAAGGGTTTTGTTCAAAAATGTTTCTAGTGCCCAGAAAAGAGGGTACTTGGAGACCTATTCTACACCTCTCACATCTAAACACTTTTCTGAAGGTTCCTTCCTTTTGGATGTTGTCCGTTTAGTCCCTTTTTCCTCTCTTGCTCCCTCAGGCCTTTCTGGTGTCTCTGGACCTCAAGGATGCTTATCTCCATATTCCAATCCATCCTCTTTTCAGGAGATTTTTGCGTTTCTCTGTTGCTTCCTGGCATTTTCAGTTCTATGCTTTGCTCTTTGGTCTTTCTACTGCCCCAGGGGTATTCACCAAATGTCTTGCTCCTATGATTGCTTTTAGCAGGCTTCAAGAGATCCAAATATTTTCTTATTTGGATGACCTGCTGATTCAGACAATTTCTGCAGAGGTCCTTTTGCAAAATGTTCATTTTTCCATTTCTCTTCTTCGGAGCCTGAGGTTCACAATAAACTTCAAAAAATCTTCCCTGACTCAGGATCATGTCTTTCTGGGTTGCAGGATTCAAACTGTGCCAAGGCTGGCATCCCTGCCTCCTCCAAAGGCATTAACTCTCATTTCTTTCTTTCAATCTCTTCTTACATGGCCTCCATTACAGCCAGGGAGTTTTTGAGAGCTCTGGGGGTCATGGCTTTCACCATTCTGATGCTCCCTCTGGCCAAACTCCACATGAGGAAGTTCCAGTGGTTTCTGAAGTATGTGTGGCTTTAGCATGCATATCCTTTAGACTTTCTTGTTCCTCTTCTCCCATGTCTCAAGAAAGAACTTCTCTGTTGGATTCAGCAGTTGTCTCTGAATCCAGGGATCCCTTTTCAGCCTTGTCTTCCCTCTCAGGATCTGCTCACAGATGCTTCAGATGTGGGATGGGGAGCAATGTTTGGCTCCCTGAGGGTTCAGGGAGTGTGGTCACCTCGTTAGTGGAAGGAGCACATCAACATCAAAGAAATGAGGGCTCTTATGCTGGCTCTTCAGGCCTTTCATCCTCTCTTCTCTCCAGAGCCTCTCAAGGTATTCACAGACAATACCACAGTCCTGTGGTATATCAACAAATGGGGGAGTGGTACAAGATCTTACCATCTTTGCCGGCTGGCACTTCTGGTATGGGATCTGGCTATCCAATATCAAGTGACTCTTCAGGCAGTTACATTCCTTCAGATCAGAATGTTGTTGCAGGCAATTTGAGCAGGTCTTTTACTCAATCCCACGAATGGATGCTTCACAGGGATGTGTTTCTGGACATTGTTCACCAGTGGGGTACTTCTCGAGTAGATCTCTTGCCTCCCTCAGAACAGACAACTTCCTTTGTTTTGTGTCAGAGTCCCAGGTCTTCCAGTATGGAAGGTGGATGCCCTCACATTTTCTTGGAAGGGGATGTTTCTTTATACATCCCCTTCCTCTCATTCTGAGAGTCCTGTTCAAGATTCAATAGGATGCTCCCAAAATTTTGTTGGTGACTCCCTTTTGGCCACGACAGCACTGACTCCCTCTACTTCTGCATCTAGCCAAGGGAAATTATCACAAGTTACCTCACAGGGTGGATCTCCTCACACAAGACAAGGGGTCTCTCATCCATCCTCACCTGTCCATGCTTCAACTGACATTGTGGGTGATAGGGTTTTGAGCCCTCATAGACACCTTTTTCCTGAGAACATGCTGCAGGTCCTGCAGGAGGGCAGGAAACCTACTGCTAGGAAATCCTACTTATGTAAATGGAAGAGGTTTTCTATTTGGTGTCTTTCTTGTGACCTGAACCCACTTTCTGTGGATGTTCTTTTGGTTATCTCTTATCTGTGTGAGTTACTCAATGCTGGTTTGGCATATTCTTCTATTAAGGCCCACTTATCAGCTCTTTCTGCTTGTCTGCCTTTAACTCCTCCATTAGCTTCTAGATTTGATGCTAAGCAATTTCTTAAATCCGTCCTTATTATTTGACCTCCCAGGAAGCCTGTTCCTCCTCCCTGAGATCTTAATTTTATTCTGGAAAAATTGACACAGCTCCTTTTGAGGCTGCTGTTTCAGCTTTCTTGCAACATTTGGAAGACAGTTATTTTGCTAGCTCTTACTTTTCCAGACAGGTGTCTGAGTTGCAAGCCATTATGACTTGTCTGCCTTTTTTGATATTTCATGAGGACAGGGTGTCCTTGCGTACTAATCCTTCTTTCATGCCCAAGGTGGTTAATGAGCTGTCACTTAATCAGCCTATTAATTTGCTTACTTTTTTCCCTTCTCTGCAATCTGACAGTGAGAGGGTACTGCTTACCTTAGATGTGCATAAACAGCACAGATTTTATTTGGATAAAACTAAAGCTATCAGAAAATCTGACCAGTTATTTGTTTCCTTTCATCCTAGGTCTTTAGGTTTGGCTGTTTCCAAGCAAACTATTTCCACCTGGATTTCAAAGGCTATTTCCTTTTGTTACGCTTTTCATGGTGAGAGCCTTCTATAAAGGCTCATTCTGCTAGAGCTGTGGCTTCATCTGGTACTTTTTTCAAAGGCTTAGACACTAATTCTATTTTGAAGCTGCTACCTGGACTTCTCTGCATGCCTTTACCAAACATTACCAGTTGGATGGTATCTCCAGGGCTAGAGCTGGTTTTGCTGCTGCCATTCTTCATGGCTTCTTAAAGGGCTCTGCTGTTTCCTCCTCCCAAGTTTCTTCTTGAGCTTTGGCATTCTTCCATTTGTAAGGAATATTGCAGCAGTGAATGTAAGGATATAGTACAGTTGTGTAAAATCTTACCATAACAGTAGATGTCCTTGCCTTCACTGCTGCAGTATTCACTCCCTCCATCCATCCCCCTGGTCTTTTTTCCTTCCTGGATGTGCTGGTTCTTGGTTTTCCTTGGATTACTGTTCCTACTGGAGCAATAATTTCTTAGGATAGTACACCTGAATGTCACCTTTATGCCCTACCCTATGCAAGGAGTGTACAGGTGATGTTCAGCATACCTTAAACCAATGGTAGACTTTGGTAAACTGGACGAATGGGAATCCCCATTTGTAAGGACTACTGCAGTGGTGAAGGCAAATACATCTACCATTATGGTAAGATTTTAAACAACTGCAGGGAACTGAGATCTACAAAGTGAGTGGTAGGCCTTTACTCAGGGGCTATTTAATGCTTTACTGTCATTGAGGCCTCCTCAAGGGGTTTCAGTTCCTGCTTCTCCTTGGTCCTCCTCTGCCCTTAAAAGGCCCAAAGAAATGAATTCTTCTGAGGTAGATTCTGATGATGATTCCCTTGCTTAATCTGCCCAGATTCCTTCTCCTTTAGACTATGGGTCTGAGGAGGAGGATTCTCATACTCTAGTTAATCCTTCTGAGGAAATTTCCTTAGGGGACATAATCTCTATGATGATGGAATTTTTTAAGTGGGATTGTGCCCAGGTTTCAGATATCCATAAGAGGTACTATGAGTTACTACAGATGGAATCTCCTGAACCTGTGTCCATTCCTTCTGTCTTGCCTGCTTTATTGGATGTTTTTTCCAATGCTTCTAAAGCACCGGATTCTCTGCCCCCTTCTCCCAGGAAGTCTGATAGGTCTTATGGGGTGCCTCAGGATTGTTCCTTTTTGTTTAAATGTCCTGCTGCTGACCCCTCTGTGGTGTCTGTAGCCTCTGATAAGCCATCTCAATTACTTCCTTCATCCAAGTTACTGCCTTCTGACAAGGACAGTAGAACCATGGATAGGCTGGGTAAGAAGGTTTATACTTTGGCTACCCTAGATTTTAGGGCTATTAATTGGTTTACTTTTACATGGACGAATCGTAAGCAAGAAACTCAAAACCGCGACAGTTTCCAATGTTCAAAAATCAGCCAATCAAAAAGCAGATTCGCTAATTTTCGAACACAAAAGTCAAATATATAGTGTAATGCAGTGTAATGAGGGGGCAAGCCCCCTGCACCCCCCATGAGGGGGCTGCGCCCTCCCACCCCCCACCCCCTACTTTAATATACTAACTCCGAGATCACACTACAGTGGGGAAAGGGTCCATTTTCCGATCCCCACTATAGTGCAATCCGCCCCAAAATGCTGAATCTGCAATGAGCGACTGTCACTGTGCATTCGCTCATTGCACATTCGAAGGATTTTGTGTTTGACGTTTGCAAACTTTGCAAATGTCCTTTCGAACATCTGGTGCTCACCCGTGTGCAGAACGCACATATGAAAGTAAACCCTATTAATTATCAGACCCATATCTCTAGGTCTGTCTTGGCTCTTCTTTCTCAGGCTTGTCAGCTTCTTTCTGATCTTCCAGACTCTGAAAGTAAATCTTCTGCTCTTTCCTTGCTTAGGACTTCCTCTCAGGTAGTTCATCATTCAATCAAATGTAGTCATGATGCTGCAGATGCCTCTTCTAGGGCTGCTGCTTCTGGTTCAGTTCTGAGGAGATATTCATGGCTTAGGCTTCAAGCTTTTCCCGATGATATTAAGGCTAAGTTGATGGATACTCCTCTGGATAATAATCTTTTGTTTGGTGAAGCGGCTGCTGGTTTATTTAAATCTCTTCAGGACAAGGGGATAGCTTTACATGAGCTTAAGCTTGTCTTTGTTTCTCCTGTGCTTATATTTCAGTGAAACTACCCTTCTAAGCCAGCCTTTGTTCATAGGCAATCTCACCCTCCTTCTAAAGGTAAAAATGGTAGTAAACTGACTCCTCCTGCTAAGGCCACTCAGACTGCAGTGATTCTTAAGCCTTCCTTTCCTGGCAAACCAGGTGCTGTCTGACAATCCACCTGTTCCCAGCCACATTCCTCTTTTTCTTCGCCTTTCTCTTTCTCTTTCTGTTTGGCTCCGAATCACCCAGGATTCTTAGACTCTGTCAATCATTCAGCAAGGGTACTTCATGGTCTGGATTTTCTGCCCTCCTTTTATGGGCATTCCTCAGCATCCTTGGGAACAACTTCCTTTTTTCCCAGAGATTATTTAAGACATCTTGTCTCAGGGTACTATTCAAGAGGTGCCTGTGTCCCAAAGGGGGAAAGGGTTTTGTTCAAGAATGTTTCTAGTACCCAGAAAAGAGGGTACTTGGAGACCTATTCTACACCTCTCCAATCTAAAAACTTTTCTGAAGGTTCCTTCCTTTTGGATGTTGTCCGTTCAGTCCCTTTTTCCTCTCTTGCTCCCTCAAGCCTTTCTGGTGTCTCAGGACCTCAAGGATGCTTATCTCCATATTCCAATCCATCCTCTTTTCAGGAGATTTTTGCGTTTTTCTGTTGCTTCCTGGCATTTTCAGTTTTGTGCTTTGCCCTTTGGCCTTTCTACTGCCCCAGGGGTATTCACCAAATGTCTTGCTCCTGTGATTGCCTTTTGCAGGCTTCAAGGAATCCAAATCTTTCCTTATTTGGATGACCTGCTGATTCAGTCAATTTCTCCAGAGGTCCTTTTGCAAAATCTTTATTTTCCCATTTCTCTTCTTTGAGCCTGAGGTTCACAATAAACTTTAAAAAAATCTTCCCCGACTCCTCAGGATCATGTCTTTCTGGGTTGCAAGATTCAAACGGTGCTAATGCTGCCATCCCTGCCTCCTCCAAAGGCATTAACTCTCATTTCTTTCTTTCAAACTCTTCTTACCCTGGCCTCCATTACAACCAGGGAGTTTATGAGAGCTCTGGGGTTCATGGCTTCCACCATTCTGATGCTCCCTCTGGCCAAACTCCACATGAGGAAGTTCCAGTGGTTTCTGAAGTTTGTGTGGTTTCAGCATGCACATCCTCTCGACTTTCCTGTTCCTCTTCTCCCGTGCCTCAAGGTCGAACTTCTGTGGTGGATTCAGCAGTTGTCTCTGAATCCAGGGGTCCCTTTTCAGCCTTGTCTTCCCTCTCAGGATCTGCACACAGATGCTTCAGATGTGGGTTGGGGAGCAATGTTTGGCTTCCTGAGAGTTCAGGGATTGTGGTTGCCTTGTTAGCAGAAGGAGCACATCAACATCAAAGAGATGAGGGCTCTTATGCTGGCTCTTCAGGCATTTCATCCTCTCTTTTCTCCAGGGCCTTTCAAGGTATTCACAGACAATACCACAGTTATGTGGTATATCAACAAATGGGGGAGTGGTACAAGATCTTACCATCTTTGCCGGCTGGCACTTCTGGTATGGGATCTGGCTATCCAATATCAAGTGACTCTTCAGGCAGTTACATTCCTTCAGATCAAAATGTTGTTGCAGACAATTTGACCAGGTCCTTCACTCAATCCCACGAATGGATGCTTCACAAGGATGTGTTTCTGGACATTGTTCACCAGTGGGGTACTCCTCAAGTAGATCTTGCCTCCCTCTAAACAGAAAACTTCCTCTGTTTTGTGCCAGAGTCCCAGGTCCTCCAGTATGGAAGGTGGACGCCCACACATTTTTTTGGAAGGGGATGTTTCTTTATACATCCCCTCCCCTTCCTCTCATTCCGAGAGTCCTGTTCAAGATTCAACAGGATGCTCCCAAAATCTTGTTGGTGACTCCCTTTTGGCCATGACAGCACTGGTTCCCTCTAATTCTGCATCTAGCCAAGGGCAATCATCACAAGTTACCCCACAGGGTGGATCTCCTCACACAAGACAAGGGGTCTCTCATCCATCCTCACCTGTCCACACTTCAACTGACACTGTGGGTGATAGGGTTTTGATCTTTCATAGACACCTATTTTCTGAGGATGTGCTGCAGGTCCTGCAGGAGGGCAGAAAATCTACTACTAGTAAATTCTACTTGTCTAAAGGGAAGAGGTTTTCTATTTGATGTCTTTCTCATGACCTGAACCCACTTTCTGTGGATGTTCCTTTGGTTATCTCTTATCTGTGTGAGTTACTCAATGCTGGTTTGGCCTATTCTTCTATTAAGGCCCACCTATCAGCTCTTTCTGCTTGTCTGCCTTTAACTCCCTCATTAGCTTCTAGATTTGAGGCTAAGCAATTACTTAAAGGCGTCCTTAATATCAAACCTCCCAGGAAGCCTGTTCCTCCTCTCTGGGATCTTAATTTTGTTCTGGAAAAATTGACACAGCTCCTTTTGAGGCTGCTGTTTCAGCTCCCTTGCAACATTTGGAAGACAGTTCTTTTGCTAGCTCTTACGTCTGCCAGACAGGTATCTGATTTGCAAGCCCTTATGGCTTGTCTGCCTTTTTTGATATTTCATGAGGACAGGGTGTCCTTGCGTACTAATCTTTCTTTCATGCCCAAGGTGGTTAATGAGTTGTCACTTAATCAGTCTATTAATTTGCTTACTTTTTTCCCCTCTCCACAATCTGACAGTGAGAGGGTGCTGCTTACCTTAGATGTGCATAAACAGCTCAGATTTTATTTGGATAAAACTAAAGCTATCAGAAAATCTGACCAGTTATTTGTTTCCTTTCATCCTATGTCTTTAGGTTTGGCTGTTTCCAAGCAAACTATTTCCACCTAGATTTCAAAGGCTATTTCCTTTTGTTACACTTTTCATGGTGAGAGCTTTCCTTCTTCTGTAAAAGGCTCATTCCACTAGAGCGGTAGCTTCTTCTGGTGCTTTTTTCAAAGGCTTAGATGCTAATTCTATTCTTGAAGCTGCTACCTGGGCTTCTGTGCATACCTTTACCAAACATTACCAGTTGGATGGTATCCCCAGAGCTAGAGCTGGTTTTGCTGCTGCCATTTTTCATGGCTTCTTAGAGGGCTCTGCTGTTTCCTCCTCCCAAGTTTCTTCTTGAGCTTATGGCACTCTCCCATTTGTAAGGAATACTGCAGCGGTGAATGTAAGGACATAGTACAGTTGTGTAAAATTTTACCATAACAGTAGCTGTCCTTGCCTTCACTGCTGCAGTTTTCACTCCCTCCCTCCATCCCCTTGGTCTTTTTTCCTTCCTGGGTATGCTGGTTCTTGGTTTTCCTTGGACTGCTGTTCCTACTGGGTCAATCATTTCTTAGGATGGTACGCCTGAATGTCAAATTTATGCCCTACCCTACGCAAGGAGTGTACAGGTGACATTCAGCATACCTTAAACCAATGGTAGACTATGGTAAACTGGCCGAACAAGAATCCGCATTTGTAAGGAATACTGCAGCGGTGAAGGCAAAGACATCTACCATTATGGTAAGATTTTAAACAACTGCGGGGAACTGAGACAGAGCACAAACTGTTATGCAAAGTGGTAGTCCTAACCACTGCTCCACTGTGTTGTATCTGCTAACAATTTTCTATAACCTGCACAGTTTCACTTTGTCAAACCAACAGTATTTTTATTAGAATTAGTTTTAGTGACGAAATACACAGCATAGATGATAATTAACCAACATATGCCAACGTGTTTGTGTGGTGGTGTGGGTTTATTCAATCAAAAAGGCATGCTTATATTCCGTTATGCCAATGGGGCCGGACCAAAAAAAAAAAAAAACTTGTATCAAGATTATATCATCCTTTATGGGAGTTGAACCCATAATCCCTAGCTTAGGAGACCAATGTCTTATCCATCAGGAATGCCTGTTTATAATTTAATGCTGTTTTGGGGACTTTTACTTGCGTAACAGCAGCATATACTGCTATTATGCAAACTTCTTTTAATTTAGATTTTTGACTTGTCTTTCATTGGAATAGCATGTTGAATTGTCAACTTTTGCCTTTCTTTGTGATTAGAAATTGTTTGCTGTACACTTCTGGAGGAATTTGGAAATGATTAGTGTACTGCATTAAGCAAAATAGTGTGGTGAGCATCAGCATGATTCACAGACACAACGAAGAGCAATCTTATTTAAAGTAGTGTGGCATGCATCACATGCAAATAGTTACATAATGACATGTAAATCAGTGTCAACATGCTAATGAGAAATACTACATATGCAAATGAGGGCAGTAAACATGAATCAAAAATATACAAAAACAGTGCAATGAGCCACAAAGATCACATCTTCTTTACACCAAGCATTTCTTAGTAAACAAGGATGTCATTTATGCAATGTTGCTAGGAGTAATAGCATCTTCTTTAGCCACTCAAAATGCATTAGTATGTTAGTAGCCACTTTGGAGGCCAGTTTCTGTAATACTATACACTGCTACCCTCCTTGTCTCAGGAGGGTCCATCAGTGGCTGACATATCAACATCTCCACAACTGGGATATAGTTGACTGCAATTATTTGAACAGCGATATCATAGAGAAGCTGGTTGACTGATGCGGTCCTCACAGAGTATGCATGGAATGCTTGTCTCAGTGGATATAAAGGTTATGTAGCATTAACCATTCTTGGTAATGTAGCATTAATCATTCCTGCTACAGGGGCCTTCTTTTTCAGGTCTCAGCCTCATTATTCCTATACCAGTGCCTAGAATTGATGCTGCTGCATGTGGAGGAGAAGATGTGATACAAATGACCAGAAGAGAACCAACGTGACACAGGCCTTGTATGACATAGACCATTCTCCTGAGGTCCTGACTACCACTGACTGTACCCACATTGCCATCAAGGCCCTGCTTGGTCCACATGTCATCCAGTATTCTCTTAAGTGCCAGGAGGTGTACAGTGCACAGGGTATTATATACAATATGTCTGTCTACCATCCATGCAGTTCTCATGATTCTCACATCTGGTACATGTGTGATCTATACCATTTTTTCATTCTGGGGGACTATCTACAGGGTCACCTGACTGGTGCAGACATTACCAACCCTAGAGTTCATGATGGTCCAGTAACGTTGATACACCACAGACTGTTCATAATGGTATTTGTTTCTGTGTTACTGGTGATGCCACAAATGCCTTAGAGTCATGGCTGATGGCCCCTATCTGTAGCCCCCAGATAGACATGGAGAGGCTGTACAACATCAGAGTGGCACATGCATAAACCATCATTAAACATGAGTTGTGAGTGTTGAAGTCTCGCTTCTGCTACTTAGATACAGCTGGATTTACACTGCTGTACATTACCAAGAGATGCAGCAAGCTATTTGTGATATGCCCCTTGCAAAGGATTGCCAGCACTGAAGGAGAAGGTGGGTGAAGAGTTAAAAGAGGACATAGCTGTGACAGGTTTTCATACAATGTACAGGTGGACACAATATGCTGTGGCACCAGCAAAGAGACAGTGTCTGGTTCACAACAATAGGCCACAATAGGAAAAACACTGAACAAATGTGATGAATGCATTCACACATCCAAGCTGTACATTAGAATACTTGGGCTGGCCATGCTGTGCATCCAACATTATCTAACCTACATGAGCCAGGAAATGAGCAGGCTACAGTCATCATCATTATTTGCACAGGTGGAGATAGCAGGGCATGTAATAACAGTGCTATCATAGATGGGGGATCATGGTTGGTGCATGCAGTAAGCCTGCAGACAGCTAGGATGTTGTGGAGTGTCAAAGCACATGCCCTCAGATGATAGTGTAGTTTCCAGGAGTGGAGTAGAGTGGTGGCCAGGTGTACCATTGCTCTCTGCAGAGGCAGGTGTGGAGGTATGAGTCAGGGGAGGCTATAGTGTATTGACACCATATGCAGGATTGTATCTGTGTTCTCTGCTGCATGATTATGACACCTGACTGTCTGTTGGCCTGTATGACCAGGAGTATGTGTCATTCAGGGGGCATCTATTAGGAAAAGGTCAATGTGGAACTCTGTGACCCTAATTGTGATACGTGGAATAAGCCCACAGTGAAGATCAACAAGCATTATACACATCCATTGGACCTTCCATGGCCATAGGATGAGGCAATAATTTAGCCAGAAGGGTGTGTTCCATGTCCATGTGTGTGGCCTTAGCCAGGGCTGGAGACAATTGTAGAGCTAGAAGAGTGCTGTTCTTAATCATGAGAGTGACCAAAACCAGGGGTGGAGGTGACAGTAAAACCTTCCATATGTGCAAAGTGGTCATCCACATTTGCAGTGTACAACTGTCCTCTTCCTCAGTGATGCCTGCCATGTACAATGGGACCCACTAATTGTTGCCGTGTGGCCTACTATTCCTTCCAATATTCAAAGATTTTCCTGGAGACCACAGACATCTTCATACAGACCACACAGCACACTGAGCACCTCAGGCAATGCCCAAATAACATCCATCGTAGTCTGCATTATTACTCTTCTCATTCATTGGTTGATGCCTTGGGTAATGCCAAAATCATGTAATGCCCATTCCTCAGGTCATTGACAGACAACAGTTTGCTTCTTCCTAGTGCCATGTGTGTGCACCTCAGATGTTGGGTATCCCTTGAATGTTTTTTTGTGTTTGTGTAATGTGTAAGATGCTCGTGAACAGGATATCCTTCACTAAACACTGGTGATGTAGGAATGTCATCTTGGGCCTTTGCAGCCCCCTTAGCTGTGGCAATGTGCAATGTTTTTTCCACTGTTATTGTTGATGACAGTGTCACTGTGGTTGCTGACTGTGCTAAATGGACAATATTATCATTGTCAAGCCTCTACAGACATGCCAACCTCAAAGCCTGCAGTGCTGGATCCTCTTCCAGTGGAGTCTGTGAAACAATACAAATAATTTAACAGTGTGTAAACTGGAACATGTGTGACCCAACCACCAGCTGTGCATAAGATAGTTCCTTGCCAGGAATATATAGAGGCTATGAACTCATGCATATTCTCACTGCAGAATGCATCTTTTGCTGCAATGATGAACCTGCATGATAGAAAGGCAGTATACTATGTGTGAGTACCCTGAGCAGAGGTGCTCACCAGTGATGGCTTGCAATAGCATGTCACATAATTCACTTGCTGCATTCCCAACAAACATGTTATTACCTTTGAGTGATATTAGGAACTGTTCTGTCTCTGTGAGACTGATGATGTGTTTTGGGGAGCAGTCACAGTGGCAGACCTGGCAGCAACTATGTCTTGCACCCTGGCCCTTGCACGTAATATCATGTAGGTCACCCTTTGACACGCTGCAGAAATGTGCAACTTTGTATGTCAACAGCATTTGTCTGCTGCACCATTCCCTACCAAACCTGGTCCCTGAAGGCCTTTTCTCTCTTATCCATCTCTAGCATAAGCCGGCCATGTGTCTGTAAGTTCATTGTTCATAGATGTGTACTAGACTAATGACCACTAGTGCCTTTTTAAGCCTAGCCATGTATCCCAAATCTCTGACAAGTTCTGGTATCCTTGATAAGTGTAAGCAGGTGCTTGGAAGATGAAATACTTACAATCATGGGCGTGGGAGATGAACCATATACAGCAGTGGTCTCCATCCTTTTTTACACCAAGGACCGGTTTCATGTAAGACAATTTTCCATAGACTGGCCATCTCGCGTGCATAAAAATGAAGCATAAAAAAGTGCATAATACAACTTACCATAATGCAAAATCAATGGGAGCCCTGAGCTTGTTTCCCTGCAATGAGATGGTCCCATCTACGGGTAATGGGAGACAATGAAACATGAAGTGTGTTCCTTATGTCCAGTCTACTCCGTAATTTTGTTGGTTGTTGTCATTGTAGAAAACCCCGGTTCACAAAGATAGGATGTTGGAAATGGAATCAAGGTTTTCAGTGCTTATTTTGTTATTACTTTCTAAGTTTATAAGAGCAATATTTAAAATCTGTCCCTATTATATGTGGCTCTCCTACCTCTGAACTATCCAGATTTTCACAGAATGTCCAGATTTATGCCTCATATTTTAGGTCTGCAAGCCACAGTGGTGCAGCGGTAACATTGTTGCCTCACAGCAAGAGGTTCTCCCGTTCGATTCTCAGCTGGAGTGCCTTCTTTGTGGAGTCGGCATGTCCTCCCCGTGGTCGAGTAGCATTCAAAAGACATGCGTAGGATGAGCATGCCTTTGTTGAAGGTTGGGCATTGAGCTGGCACCTCGACACCCGTAAAAAAATCTACTGCCAATCATTAGTAGACTGGAGGTCCGCTGTGGCGACCCCTAACCGGGAAAAGCCGAAAGAAGAACAAACATTTGAGGTCTGTTCCTCATAAAATCTGTGGTTTTCTGGATTTTTGTGGCGATTAAATGAGGATTGAAGTCATTATATAATGGCATGCACGTGAGTTTCAGACTTCATATCCTTCATAAAATGCATGGTAACACAAGATGTTGCATTCTATCAACTTTCTAAGTTTATAAGAGCAATATTTAAAATTTGTTCCTATTTCTGGGCTTTGTCCCCTATTATTTTTGGCTTTGTTCAGACTTTTTGTGCCAAGAGGTTGAGAGCTCTCTCTCCAGAGTTATTGTGACAGAGGTTGAGAGGTATGTTTGAGAGGTACACAAACCTCTTAATTGATGCTGCTGCTATTGCCAGGGATCGCTCTCACTCTTCACTTTCTCTCTGTCTCTCTCTCTCTGTCTGTCTCTCACGCAAACACCCCCACACACACACACACACACACACACACACTCTCCTCTGCTTTCATACACGCATTCACTCACACGCTCTCACTCTCGATCTGTCACACACACAGTCTTCTCTGCTGTCATACATGCACTGACTCAAACACGCAGACAGAAACATAAACACACTTACACACATTCACTTTTTTGTTTTCACTCCCTGCCTAAAAGTTTCTGTGCAGCCTGTTACCAAATGATCCATTGCCCGGTACTGGTCTGGAGTCTGGTGGTTTGGGACCACTGATTTACAGCCTGCCTGTGTCCATTAGAGACATAGGTGCCAAACCAGGGGTGAATTTCCTGTTCCCCATCCAGCTGTCCAAGTTACACTTGAATTGGTTTAGGGAGGAACTCTGCTTCACATGGAAGGGGAGTCTGTTCCAGAGAAAGGGTGGTCTCTGGGATACATACCTGTTTCTCCAGCAGGTCCTATTTGTATCACAGTCAAGGTTTAAGCCTTTAGAACAGGTAATTCTGGTGCTGTTTGTTTTGTGGATATGCAGGAGGTTCATCAGGGTGGAGTATGACAATGCCTTGTATACCAGGCATATAGCTCCCCTCAACAGTCTGTAGGAGACAGAATACAGAGATAGGGCCTTGAGGCAGTCTGCATAAGATGTGTTACTTGTGCCCTGTCTTCTTTTAGTGAGGAACCTCTGTGGATGTTCTAGTTGGATGTGCCTGGTTAGGTCCATACCAAAGGGACCTGTACAGGACATCTCTTTCTCTTGTGGTATATTTTTTCAGTGCACTGCTATTCTTTTGGTGCCATGACAGCTCCAATACACCTGTGGAAACACTTGTGGATCAGTGTTTGTATACAGGACTGTCCATGTTGACAACACCCACCACTCTTGTGGTAAGTACTGCTGTGACACTGTGCTAGACGGCATTATGAATTCCACATTCACTCTCTCTTGCTGCAGTGTCTAGAGCACAGTCTTTTTCCAAAGAATTATGGGCCCAGTATCCACTGCCATGTGAGTATCTAACACTGTATCTCCATCCCTACATGTAACAGCTACGTGTGCCATCCATACACCTGGTATTCATCCTTGGAATGAGATATACGAGCCAGTAGTCATATCTGCTTAGACTTCCCTATATATTGTTATTGCTCAATACCCCACTGTTGCAGTTTTTTATCCTTTCCAGTGGTACAGTCTCATGTAAATGTGGCAGCCTTGCTGTTTATCTCACTTATTAGGAGACTGTTACTATGCTATCCCATCATCATATTGATCACTGCTGCAGTAGTCTTAGTTATATGGGTTATATCATGCATAGGATATAATGGCCAACCACCTTCCAAAGTTTCAGGGCATCTTCTATGATGATGCACCCAAAACATTGGTCAGCTTGAGCTGAACTGACTAGAAAGGTTTTGGAAGCCAAGCTCTTCAGAGCCTTCCTGCAACAAAAAAGTACACTTCTCTGTGGCTTTAAAGTCAATTTGTGCTGTTCCTTTGCTGGACAGATAACTTCCATTTGGGGAAAATGTTTATTAGTACTTTCCTGCTCTGGAAATTATATTAAGCTTTTAATGGATTGTCACAAGACTGTATTGCACTTTTAAATGAGAGAATACTTTTTTGCTGTCAGCTTAAACATTGTTTAAAGTAATTGAAAAAAAATAGTGTATAAATTGTGTTTGTTTTAATTTGGGGGCTAACAGACTATTTTAAAGTGCATTTTACTGAGTTTTTTTGTGAGAAAAGTGACTTTTAAACTTTCAAAGACTTTTAATTTCATAGGCTTTTGCTGTTTGTTTTCCTCTGGGAAAGAGGCACCATTTTTGGATTGTCCATGGAGCAAGCAATTGGACCACAGTAGGATAGCAATTTGCCTCTGCTGCAGGTGTGTGGCTCTGCTCTGACCAATGTTTGTTCCTCAGACCATTCATCTTTTACCTCGGATCTCTTTGGTGTAGCACCAACATCCACTATGGACTGGGGGTTAACCATTTCCTCTGCATCTGTTGGGGTTCCCTCAGTGGGCAAGGGAGAATCACTCTTGTCGGTCCTGGAAGAGGGAACAAGGAAGGCTTTCTTGTTTTGCCAGAATGTTGTGCCCATCCCTGAGGAAGCTGCTGCTGACTGTTGGCCCCATTTTTCCTGTCAAAAAGATAGAAAACTAAGGATATACCTACTACTCCTCAAATTTCCTAAGACAGGGGTAGTTTATAGGAGGTCTTTTTCAGGGTTTAATTCAGGCTATTGATCCTTCTAATATGTTGAATTCTGATGAAAAAAAAGAGGGATACCACTTTTCCTGAAACAATTCAAGTTTCTGACTCTGGACTGGAAGATGAAGAGACAGAGACAAGGTTTTCTCCTCAGATTTTTGATTCAGACTCAGAAGACTGCTCAGTTTTTTTATTCTCCCCATGGAGGTTTCTCTTTTTCTAAGACTATTTCAGGAATGTGCCAGTATTTTCAATGATGGAAAACTGAGGTTTCTCAATCCCTCAGAAAATACTGATAGATGTTACACAAGTAATTTCCAGAACCTGCACCCATTCCTCCAGTTCCGTCAACTTTGGAGAATGTGTGTGCCACCGTCTTCAATTTTTCTGATAGTCAGTCAGTCTGCCCTTAAAGGCAGATATAATTTTCCCCTTAATTTACAGGCCTGGAGCTTTTACAAGCCTAGCCCACAGAAGTGCCCTGGCATCATGCTGCCATTAGTTCCAGGTGCCTCTATCAAGTAGAGCCACTGGAGTGATCCCGGGTGAACTTTCTATTTCCCATCCACTCATCAAGATTTCCCTTGATTCGTTTTATCTTCCATACTCCTTCCTTCTTGCAATCTACTGTACACTCACTATCACTCTTACTGCTCTTAGCCCTATCTTATTTCTCTTATTTCCTTCTATATCATCTTTAAATCTTCTGTTATGCTCTTCTTTTCCACCTTCCTTTGACCTTTCTTAGCCTGTAATATTCTTCTTACTGTCAAGTTTTCTGTTTCTGCACCTCCTGCACCTTATTACATCTTCTTTCTCCATAATATTCAAATATACTTAGATATTTACATATATCAGTATATATATATATATATATATATATATATATATATATATATATATATAGGTCCCCTTCACGTGATCGACTTTTCACAAAGTTGAAATTCATATGGCCGAGGTCATATGATCGACTTTTGAAAAGCCGACCATGGGGAACTGCTATTTCTGTACAGTGCAGAATGGGAAAATTTCCCTCTTCCGCAATGTAGTGCGATCACGGAGTTGGTATATTTAAGTTACGGGGAGGTGTGGGGGGTGCAGGGGGGCTAGCCCCCCTGTTAATAATTTTAAGATAAGTGTTTTCTTTGTGTTTTTTTGTGTTTATTTTACATGGTTGGCTTTCCGAAAGTCAATCTTATGGTCTCGGCCATATGAAAGTCGACTTTGTGAAAAGTAGTCCCATACATACATATATATATATATAGATGTGTATGGGGCACAAAAGCAGAACCAAGTACCACTAAAATACAAAACACTGCCTCTGGAACACCAGTTAGCAGAGATAAGTAGTACCTAGGTGTAATCCCAAATTCTTTAATAAATCATAGCAAGTAAAACACAACAGTTTAGCGCTTTCGTTCAGCACCTTCAACTTCATCAGAACTAAAGACACACTAGAAAGTGAAATATATATGCTCAAGTTAAATGATCATTTAAAATCCACCAATAAAAAAGCCTTTTCAATAAAACAATCAAGGCTTATTTAAAGATACAGTACTATTAAAAACATGTTAAATATAAACATGAAATATGAAAATGTAAAGCATAAATAAATTGAAAACTTACCATTTCTACCTTCATTCACTTTTTCAGGGGGCATAGCCCCACAGACTACCTGCAAATTAAATATACCAACTCCAAGATCGCATTACATTGAAGAAAGCAAAACAGTCTATCGATTGCTAAACAACTGTCTCTTCACATTTCAGCCCTAAGTTACATAGCACAGTACTGAATACACCTTGCCACTTCACCAAAATCTCCCTTGTCATTATAACTAATAACATTTTTAATTAGAAAGCACTACCTACACATACAATAACACCTACACTATGTTTCTACTTAAAAAAACAAAATAACTTTAAAGCTCCATCCGAAATTAACAAACATATAACAATTCATAAAAATTCTTTTGCTTTTTCAAACTTAAACTTACATAAATTTCTCCAGATATAACAAAACCATTCAACTTCAACTCCGCCATACTTTCATACATTCTCACTTCAAAACCTTAAAGTGACAGTGAACCGCTACCTCACCTACCCTTTAAAGTTTACATTACAGTTTGATATTCTGGCATACGATCTTCTGACCTTTCAATTATTTGATCTTTTTTGTCCTTTTTGGTCTTCACATT
Organism: Protopterus annectens; assembly: GCF_019279795.1. Lineage (NCBI taxonomy): Eukaryota > Metazoa > Chordata > Ceratodontiformes > Protopteridae > Protopterus > Protopterus annectens. Next base: position 1,699,114,254 of record NC_056739.1, on the reverse strand, counting down.
GTGATGGTCGATCATCTGGGAATACGATTTTATGAAGTAGATTCATATATATATATATATATATATATATAGAGAGAGAGAGAGAGAGAGAGTATGTTTTTCTCTGTCTCTGATGTAATAATGCTTTTATTTCTTCTATTGATCTTATTTGTATAATTTATTTTAACTTCTTTAAGTATGTGTACATTTCCAAGGTCAGGTGTATAGAATTTGTATTATGTTCTATGGAGCTTTTCTCCCTGGGCCTCCAACAAAAATGTGATTTATGCCCAGACGACTTTTCCAATAATCAAATGTTAAATAAAATAAGTAAACATGTAAATAATGTTCCTCAGTCTTTTAAGTTTTCATACACTCTTCTCACAACCTGACCCAACAGCTATAGCTTTAGTTAATCCTACTGCTGCTAATCATTTTTTTACTTCCAATCCTATTACTTGTGATAAGGATGGGAAAATTATTGCTAAGTATGGGGAAAAGTGTATGCTTCTGCAAGTTTTATTTTCAGAATTTTGAATAGTCAGACTCCTATATTAAAGTTTATTCTGAATAATTATGAAGGTATGAGGAATGTTTTGTCTGCAGTTTCCTCATGTGAAAAAAATCTGCTTTTTATAATTTCATTTCTTCAGCCGTTCAAGTGACTACCCATTGTTTACAGTGTGCATATGACTCAGCTAATACCTCTTCCAGGGCTATGGCCACTAGTACAATATCCAGGAGGTTTGCCTGGCTGCGTTTTCAGAATCTTCCAGGCAATGTAAAAATGAAATTTTAAATTCTCCTCTGGAAAGAGATTTAGTTTTGGTTCTTCTGCGGATGCAAGCATATAAACATAAAAGAGATGCTTGCCCTGATCAAGGCACTCAACTCTCTGAATCATCTTTGTTCCCCAGGACCTCTTCAAGTTGTTACATACAATTCCAGAATCGTGTGATACATCAGCATCCCATTTGCAGACTAGCCATGTTAGCTTTGGAATATAGTTTCACAGCACAATGTCACTCTACAGACATCCTACATTCTGTTGGTGTGAAACTGTGTGGCAGACAAGCTCAGCAGGACAAGGGCAGACCCTCATGAATGGAAACTTTATCAGGGGATCTTCTGAGATTTTATAATCAGTGGGGAGTTGCTCAAGTAGTCCTGTTTTCCTCCTCTGTAAACAATCAGCTGACAAAATTATGCTCCAGGACTCCATGCAAGACGGCTTTGGAGGCAGATGCCTTTTCTTTTCCTTGGACAGGAATGTTCCTGTGCACTCTTGCACCCTTTCCACTGATATCTAGTGTACTTCTAACTATTCAGAATTAATCCTCCAAGATCATTGTTGTGACTCCCTTCTGGCCCAAGCAGAAGTGGTTCTCCCTTCTTTTGGAAATGGCCAGGGACAATTACCAGAAGCTCCCTCACAGAATGTATCTGCTCATACAACATCAGGATCAGGAGTGTTTGATAGACCAGGACCCCAACCAACTTCTGCTTACTGGTCTTAATTCCCTTTAGGCATTTGTTTACCGAGGATGTGCAGCAGGTACTAATGGAGGCAATAAATCCTGATACTAAAAAAATAATATATCAGCAAATGGAAAATATTTTCTAGTTCGTGCTAACAACATAACCAGTACCCATTTAGGACTATTTGTTCTCTGGTTTTGCAATATTTGTGTGAGTTACTATACTTTTTTTATTTAACGTTTGGTTACCAGGAAAGTCCCACTTGGAATGAAGCCATTTTTCAGTGGAGGCTCCAGACGCATGTCTTTGTAATGTGGGAGGAAACTGTAGTACCCTGAGAAACCCACATGAATGCAAGGATGGCATGCAGACTCCACACAGAAGGAACTCCAGCCAAGAATTGAACCGGAGAACCTTTTGCTGTGAGGCGACAACACTACTGTTGTACCACTGCACCATCCAAGTGGCCTTTCTTCTCTATCAAGGTTAATTTATTCAGTCATTTTAGTATGTCTGCCCATGGATACTCCTCTTTCAATGCTTTCTCATGTCAAAATGTTTTTGAAAGGGGTTTTGTATGAGAGACCTCCAAGAACACCAATGACCCTCCTTGTGATCTGATTTCATGTTAGAGAAGCTAACATTTGCTCCATTTGAACCAGCTAATCTAACTGAGATTCATGGAGAACTATTTTACAGGTTGCTCTGATCTCTGCAAGAAAGGTATCTGATGTACAAACTCTTATGACGAGCCAGTCCTATCTCATTTTCCACAGAGACAGGGTTTCTTGGAGAACTATTTTATTTTATTTATTTTATTTTTTTTTTTTTTATTTTTACATTTGTTGACCGGGCTAGTCTAACTGGATATATGTCCATTTTCAGTAGAGGCCCGGGGAGAAAAGCTCCAAGCATTAACAGTGACAAGTTTACAATATATCAAAAAAACACTTAAAATCACAGTACAGAGGCGCACTAATCCTTCGTTTACGCCTTAAATGGTATCTGAATTTGCATTAAGCCATACTATCCATCTCCCCATTTTCTCTCTTGTACCTAAAGACAAGGGAGAAAGGATACTCCATACCTTGGATGACCAGAGACAGCTCGCATACTATTCTGACAGAACTAAATCTTTCAGATCAGTTGTCCATTTCTTGCAAAGGTAAGAGGAAGAGATAACCTATGTCAAAGCAGACTATTTCCAAATGGTTGTCTAAGCCTATTACCTTTTGTTATACTCACTTCAACAAAACTATTCCAGGCAAGACAAGACCCACTATACTAGGGCCTTGGCTTCATCTGTGGCCTTTCGGAAAGAGTTGGATTCTAGAAGCATTCTAAAAGCAGTAACTTGGTCCTCTGTACATACTTTACAAAGCATTACAAGCATGATTCCTTCTCTAGGTCTAGATTAAGCTTTGCTAGGACCATTCTCCAGGGGTACTGTACCTTTCTCCTTCCACCTCCCAAATGTGGTTAGCTAGGGCAATCTACCCATTTAGCTAAGGCTACTGCAGCAGTGATCAATATGATGTACATAGTACAGTTGTGTCACTAAACCTACCATAACAGTAGATGTTCGAGCTACCACTGCTCCTTCCATCCTCCTTGTTTTCTGTTGTGTTTTTTATACCAGGATGTAACATTTATTTTTTTGTTATTCCTAGTATTGCTCTTTCAGGGCTCAGTTTCTTTCTCACAGTTGGCATGAAAGCTCTGAAGGTCTTGGTACACAAACCTGTCTTTTTAGCCAGCTCAGCTTGGGCTGACTGACCTTTTGGGAGTGTGGATGGTATCCTGAAGCTTTGGAAGATGGCCGGGTGTTATATCTTATGCAGGATATAACTCATATAGCTAAGGCTACTGCAGCAGTGATCATTCAAACATATACTTTTATGTTAAGTTTGCTTACTCTACTGTACTGTATCTTCAGCATGCAGAATCATACATCAGTTCTCATTTTCAGTCCTGAACTTGACCAGGTGAGTAGACATGGCCTGTGCAGGATATGGATATGGCAGGGCTCCTAGGTGATACAAAAGAGTTACTAAGATCTTGATTCATCTGTCGCAAATGTACCACAGGATGCATTTGTTAGGGCACTCCAATAAGAGTCCCCTGCACAAATGTGATCCCTAGCACTCACTTGCCATGGTGGTCAATGATGCCATGGGCAATTCTTGAGGAGTGCTGCAACAAGTACAGCAAATTGAGAAGGCACAACTCTGACCTTCTCTGCCTATGGAAGGAAGAGTTTAGGGATAGTCCACCTGACTATTACTGTGGGAATTCCTTTTTGATGGTCATTTTACATTAACCTGTAATGTGTAGGCTGTTCCTAATGTCCATAGTTAAGTTGTGCTCATTAATATGTATTATATGTTTTGCAGCATAACTGGAGAGAGCAGTAAACTGATTTGCCTGCCAACAGAGGGATTCCAGACTCCCCAGGTATCAGGCATACTGCTTTGCTGCCAAACCCATATGCCTGAGCTATTAAGCTGCTTTCTTCAGCCAAGGATACCGGGTTTGATTCTTTCAGTCTCCATTTGCCTTCTGTGTGACTCTGCACAAGTAATTTGACCAGAAGTGTTCTCGGGTCACCCCTGAAAAGGACACTTGTGCTCAGTGAGCTTACCTGATTAACAAATGTACAAACTAAAATTATAAATAAACCTATGAACCTATGAACCTAATATTTGTGCTTCACCTGGTCACCATAGCACTGCCCAGTCTTGCATTTCTATTTAACAGCTAACCATTGATACTTCTTCACTGCTTGCAAGACTGCTATATGAATTTCAATGCATTTGTAACTGTGCTCTTGCCCTTATTTATGCTAGTTATTTCTCATTGTGCCATCTGAATGCCAAATGTACTGATCCTGGGTGTACCACTATAGTTAGGACATTTTTCCTGACCCTAGTTATATCACTGTAGTTACATTTTTCATGACCCTGGGTGTATTACTGTAGTTAGAACTTTTTTTCTCCTGTGTAGCATTCCAGCATTTCATTTTTTCATTTTCTCATAGATCTGTGATTATAACTCTTTGTTAGACTGCCATCTCATAATGCACTTTTACACATGCCACCGTCTTTGTCTGTGCCAGTTACTCCTGGAATAGCATGGGTGTGCCAGCTGTAATGAAATCTCTGCAGTGAGATGTGTTTTCCAGCTGGACTATTTCAGTAGTGACTACTTCTTCATTGTTTATTGATGTTTTTGTTGTTAAGCATGTTATATGTGGAAGTAACCACCCTGTGCCACACATCTTTGCATTTGCCACACTGTTTTTGACAACTACACATACATCTGTTTTCCACAGGGCTATGCATTTCATTTGTACAGTGATTGTACAGTGATTATTTATTTCTTGTTTATTGTCTGTTGCTCACAATCCATAACCTGTGCCAATGTATTACATAGAAACAAGAGCACAGCCTGTCATATCCTCAGTATGATGCCCTGTCTTATTAATGTGGGTGTTCCTCAGGTATTTACATCACCTTGCACTTCTGATAGTTTTTTTCTTCTTCCATGGCTTTTCATAAAACTACCCAATGTTTTTATCCTGTTCTCTTTCTCTCTCTTATCTTCTTCTTTTTATTATGTTTTCATTGCTATTTATTTCTCTCTATTTACATCTTTTTTTTTCCTGCAATCTCAGCTGTGAAGCAGGATGTGGTGTGGCAGCAGCAGCCACCAAACTGACTGCTGGGTCCCCAGCAGGCCTAGGGCCAGATTCTCTACAGGATGATCACAGAAATAATGTGAAAGGCAACCTGGAGGGCTCACCATAGTCTTTAATGCTGCCTCTTCAGTCTAGGGCATAAGCACCTAATCAAAGAGAGGTTTTCTTGGGTCACTTGGTGGGAGCTGCAGCAGCTGGCCAGGACTGCTGAGTATTGGTTGGCTCAAGACCTGGATTGGCAGCATGGAGCACATCCTCATATAATTGGCTGAGTCACATAGCTGTCCTGTCCTGACCATCAGGCCACCAGTGCTGGAGCCACCCATAATTTCATTCAGAGAAGTAACCCAATTTTTGGGGGTTCCTTCCTGGGATAGATTGACAGTTAGTCATCACCCCATCCTTATGCCAATATCATGTTTCCCCTTCCTTGTGTAGCACCCAACTTCCCCTACTTGTTGTCCAGTCCTCCCCATCACCAGTTGTCTACCCTCTGTCTGTCTGTCTGCATATATTCATTGTGATCCATCTCTCTTTTGCATCATAACATGTCATTTCAGTGTTTGTTTGTGTTTTATGCTTGCTTGTCTGTCCAGATGTTATCCCTATACCCTTCTTCCTACTCACATCCCCACCCTTGCTTCCCTCTCCCCCTACCCTTCTCTCAAAATAATTTCCCTCCTTCCCCCATCCCTATGCCACTGTCCTTCTTTGTATTCCTCTACTTTTGTATCCACCCTTTCTGGCTGCCCTTTCACCAAATTTCCACATTATTGACACTTTTCAGTGTAGCCCTTGTATAGGCTCTCAGCTGTTTCCATGCTGCATATATTTGGTGTTTTGATACGAGTATGAATGAACATCTTGGCAAGCATGCGATCTGCATGCCCATGGCCCCTGGTCATGTAATCTATTGAGGCATGGTCTACCCAAGTACATAGTGACTGCCATTTTCATGAATGCACAGTTTCATTATGCAGCACCGTTTCCAGCAGATCTGCAATATGTTGGAAGTTAGGCATACCTAATTCTCTTTGGGATGTGGATATTTATTGCAGCACTATAGCTTTGTCATTGCTTCTGAATACCCCTCAAGTCATGACACATCATAAACAGCAAGTTGATTTTATCATAAAATCATTGTCACAGTATAGAGTAGAAGAATAAAGGAATATCTAAAAAAGCAAAATCAGCAAAATGCTAAAAGTATCCATGAGGGGGTCACCCAAAAATTAGAGAACACTCTGCCTCAAATGAAGAAAAATGGGATCAGAAGATCATGAGCATACATTTGTCCAAATATTAGTGTAGTGTTTTATGCAGGAGGGAAGCCCCTGCTTCCCCTGTATGGACAGGGACTGTGCTATCAACACTCAAACCCCATCCTTAATATAGTGGCATCTGAGGGTGCAATCACACAGAGATAAGACAAACATTTGGGTTTTGCTCAGAAAGTCAGTAAATAAACAAACAAATAAATACAACAAAATCTATAATCAAGTCTGTGACTTTCTTTTTCCTTTGTCACATTTAGAGAAAATCATAGTTCTTGAAACAAAGTGGTTACATTTGACTGAGCCGAGTATTTGTGTTTCAGCAGAAAAAAATACATACTTCAAGATGTCTGTGTTGAGATAGAAAAAAAGTAAATTGGTTTACTGTTCTCATAATATGTGTTGGGATGGCACATTGAATTTTTGAAAGTTTGATTTGATTACTTTCATGGTTACTTTGTCATTCTTCTCCCAATATAAGAACTAGAAACTTTACAGTGGTGTTGAATAGAATTTCTGGCATTGCAGTTTTTTTTGTTAGCTTTCCCAAACCCAGTATACAATTCAGCAGTGTTATGTCTGAGTATTGGTAATATTATGTTGTTGTTAGGTCATGAGAGCTTGTACAAGTTAATAAATCTAACAGCATCTAATATTGTTTATTTTATTTATTTATCCTTTTCTAACTAGGCTAGTCTCACTAGTGTAGCTGACTCTATTCAGGGAAGACTGAAAGTGGTATCTATATTATTAGGGAAAGTTAGGCCAAGGCATCAGGAAACTTCCCCTGCTTTTTTGATGGGTGCCATGGGATCTTTTACATCCACCTACGCTACCACCAGCGCAAGCAGATGGACCTTGGTTTAAGGTCTCATCTGAAGGACAATACATTCTGCACTGCAGTGTCAGCAGTCCAGTTGCCGGATATTTTAAAATAGAACCCACAGCTTTTTGCACTAAAGGATAGTGTGCTACCTGTTTACTACTGAGGTATGCATCCTCGTCCATATTCAGTCGTGACTTATTGCTATAATACAATAAAACTATTTGAATAATGTTTTTTACCAGTTTAAATGATGACATTCCAGTTAAACTTCCCCTATGAATGATAACATGATCATTTACAAACAATTTCCGTAATCACAACCAGATGAGAACCTAATTTATCTAACACAAGACTACGCACATAGGAAAATGTTTTTGCAGCTCTGCACCCCTGCAAGGGGGTGGGGCTTACCCCATATCCCATTACTTAAATACACCAATTACAAGGTCAGACAATACTGAGGAGATGAGAATCTCCCTGATACAGTTCACGGTGTCTCACAGAAACAGTCATCCTGCAGTGTCCTATATTGCAATGGTACAATCTATAAGCAAGTGCAAATATGAGAAGATGTGATAAGAAAGTTAGAACCCAGTCAAGTAACTACCAGCCAATATTAAGGAAACCTTGTATGAAAGATTTGTACTTTTTTCCATCTCTTTTTAGTGATGCAAGTCCCTGGTTTATGTTGTTTTTAAAATTATAGTTTTCCAATGTACTGCATGTGTAAGTCCATGTATATACTGATGGTAGCATTGCAGATGCTGACTTTAGTTGTTGCCATTTATTTACTTATTTATTTTTTGTAGATGTTGCTGTACTACATTGCTGTTCTATAGACAGCATGGACACAATCTGAGTAACACCTATTGGCAAAGGTGAATTTTTAATTTACGTCTCCATTCACATGTGCTTACTTGGATTCATGCTGACATTTTTCTCCTCCATTTTTATCTGTGTGTCTTGACTGGTTGTATTGTGCCTTGCTTTTTCCTATTAGTTTTTCAAGCCCTAATTCACTATAATCTTCTCATATTGTCTTTTCTTGGCTTCTAGTATATATATATATATATATATATATATATATATATATATATATATATATATATATATGTCTATATATATATATATATATATATATATATATATATATATATATATATATATATATATATATATATGTTGTGTCTTTCGGCTTTTCCTGGTTAGGGGTCGCCACAGCAGAACTCGGGTCTGCTAATGATTTGCAGTAGATTTTTATGTGTCGAGTTGCCGGCCCTGACGCACAACCTTCAACAAAGGTACGCCCATTCATGCATGTCTCCACACAGAAGACACTCTAGCTGAGAATCGAACTGGACAATGTCTTATTGTGAGGCAACAATGCTACCGCAGCACCACCACCGCAGTCTATATATAGACTGTATTATCTAATATCTATGTATAGCATATTTGAGTATTTCCAGTGTATTTTTCTTATCCGGTCTGCGAGTATGATTTTAAGGCTTTTACTGTGTGATATACATATATTTATATATATATATATATATATATATATATATATATATATATGTATATGTATATATATATATATATATATATATATATATATATATATATATATATATATATATATATATATATATATATATATATATATATATATATATATATATATATATATATATATATATATATATATATATATATATATATATATATCTATATATATATACGTATATATATATATATATATATATATATATATATATATATATATATATATATATATATATGTTGTGCTGTGTTGTGTTTGTTTTGTTTCCCATTAAACAGAGAGAGTTGGACAGGCACATGGATGTTTGATTTCTTGAACTGCTGTGACTCATACTTTCCAGGTAACCATGAACTTAAAGGGCCAGATAACTCACAGCTTGGCAGACAGTTTAGACTGGTTTGTTCAGTTTGTTTCAGCCACATAAGCCAGCATTATTTATTTGTGTTTGTTTGTTTATTTATTTATTTATTTATGTATTTATTCATTCATCCATTTATTTGTCTGTCTGTCTATCTATCTATCTATCTATCTATCTATCTATCTATCTATCTAGCTATCTAGCTATCTATCTATTTGTTAAGAGGGGCAGAACATTAATGTCAATTGACCATTTTCAGGCCCAGCTTAGAGAATATAAGAGATGTGTGATAATAAAGCTGACATTTACAAATGGATTTACACAGTGATCAATAATTAAGAATGTTTTACAAGCAAGCTATCAGCACAATAACTATAAATACAACTTTAAAAACAAATGTAACCAAAGAACTGTCAGCATATAAAATATAAGGCAAGATGCATATCTGGTTAAGACTTCAGCATAGACAATAAATATTCAATATACAATAGATACAATTAGATGTATTGGAAGAGGGGTGTTAGAAGGGAAGGGAATGTTAAGGCAGAGTCATAGGAAAGCAGGAAAGATAAGAAGAGGGGAGAAGGGGAGCATAATCAGTCAGCTTGCATTTATTAGGCTGATCCACAGCATTTAAATGTTTTGGAAGGTAGTGCACAGAAAGGATGGATAGAATGAAAGATTCAAGTAATTCAGGACTGCAGGGAAGGAGGCAAAACTAATTAAACAGACTAAAAGCACCCCATAAATAAGACCACAGACAACCTGTGGTGAGAGACCTGGGCACTCAGGTTGATAAACAACCTTACATTTGACCACCATGTCACAGCAGTGGTCAGATAAACCTTCTACTTGGCTCATCTCATAAGTAAAGGGATTGCATTAAGAAAAAAGGAGGTTATTACCTCTCTGTACTTCTCCCTCATTAGACCGATAATTGAGTATAATGCTACATTTGGTATGTACCTCTCCAAATATCTGCACCAACTGGAAAGGCCTCTGGAACACCTCACAAAGAGAATCCATGGCCTCCAACACCTGTCATATGCAGACAGGCTCAAATCACTATCATTCTATTCAGTATCATGCACATTGCTCAGGGGTGATCTGTGTCTCGCCTACAAGGCAATCTTGGACCCTGGCCCACTGGAGATGCTCCATATCTGTAAGTCTAACTCCTCACGCATTACCCACTCTAAAGGCCTGAATATATGTGACATTAACAAGACCTGCTGGAGAGACAGGTTTGTCTCCCCAAGGCTGCCCCGTCTCTGGAATAGACTATCCATACATCTCAAACAGAGCACCTCGCTGACACTAAATGCAACCTTGATGAATGAATGGGAAACCACAAATTTGTGAATGGGAAACCACAAATTTGTCCCAGAGGTTCCACCTGTGTCCCTCAATGACAGGGGTGACAGGTGCTGATTGAGGTTTCTTTTTGGGGATAAACTCTTGCCTAGGCTTATAAGGACCCCAGGGCCATTAACCTAGTAACCACCTATGATCCTATGATTTAGACCCAAAGCCATTACTTAGGCACCAGTTAGTATTAACTCTTAGAGTAGTTAAGTAAAACAGAGACACAGAATCAGGAAACATTACTACAACTCCTATACAAACATTCAGTCAGAAGTAATAGAAGTAATAGACATCAGGCTTTCAGGCAGACCAGGTACCACAGACTCTTAAAACCTTTCTAGTGCAAGTTAAAGAGGAAAACACTGTTGGGTTAATTCACCACAGATAGACAGGACATACTGGAGTGTCAGGCTAAATGTTATCAAGGCTGGGCCTACAGGATCTGCTCTCATCATTAATACCATTATCATCCCTGAGTGCAGCTGAAGCACATTGAAAATACAGAGCATCATTTATTTATTTTCATACTTTTGTTGGTGAAGTTGGTTTTGCAACCCATAGCCTGTTTCCAGAAGAGACTTGAGGTTTTTTAATGACTAGGAGACATTTGGTCAGAACACCAAGGATATTCCTGCACTCTTTCTGGGGATATTCTGGGTGTTTCCAAAAAAATTAAAGACATACCAAGACAGATAGGGAGGTAGAAGCCAGCTCTACAATTATAAAAGTGATTTGAGTACCTTGAAATAAAGTATCAACCACTGTAATTCAGACACACTGATATAGATGTTCAAACTGGAATATATTTTGAAGAAATGAGAAAGTTACATATTGTTTCTAAATCCCAAGCTAATGTCTATAAAATGCAATAGTTGATAATCATAGATCAGTTTGAGAGGTACAGGAGATATTACAGGAGAGTCAGAGAAGTTGGAGGCCTACGCAGGAGGCCAAGGCTTGAAAGGGAAGTGTGATAACAGCAGCCATATGCATTTCATGGGCGGCAAAGACTAGCTAAGAAAGATGAGACACAACAGGAGTGATCATATGCAGAGGCAGCTGCAGGACTGATTCAAGGTCTACTACTCCAATTGAAGAGAAATGTCATTAACATGCATTATGTTGGAGAAAGTCACAAGGTCCTAATACATTATTATTTTTAGACAAATGGCAAGAGACTGTCAGAGAAAGACATTTTGTTTGAGGAACTAATCCCTAACAACAGGAGGGTATAACAGATGTCTTTTAGAACTGACTCATTAACAGATATGGATTTAAGGAAAGCGTTTGAGAAATGACAAGACTCCACAGAAATGGTTAAAATGATAATGTAAAGCAGTGGAATATGGACTGGGGTGGGAAATGGATGTTGAATTATTGTGAGTAACTAGAAACTATCACACATTTAGACATTACACCTTTTTAAGTACAGCAAGGAGAAACAGGATACAGAGGTCAAACTCCAAAATGTTATATATCCAGAAAAGAAAAGCATTTAGCCAAAAACAGTATAAACAGATCTTGTGAACTATTTAATGAAAAGGGTAATTTTCTCTGGGAATGTGTTCCAAGATTTAAGATATGGGTTGGACGTGCATGCATAGACAAACTGTATAATTAAAATAAACTTTGCAATTAAAACTGTGGATACGGGAGATGAAAATGCAAAAGTGAACGATGTTAAAAAAAAATAAGTAAACATTATACAGACGATAAAATCTTAAATATAAAAATAGAAGAAAACAAATATGACTTTCATTATGTGGAAAAAAGAAACTTATACAAATAAGTTGCTTTTTATTATGCTCCATTTTTCTGAATTGTAATTTGAGTTATGTAAATAAACATATCTGTACTCTTTGCAATAAAAGCTGTAGGATCTGTTAATGTCCACATGAGATACCATAAGTTTAGAAAAATGGGATCTCAGTTTAACATGTCTAGGCACTTGGTATGGAAACAGAACCCACAGTCTTCTTAGTGAGGTTTGGCATAATGGTAAGGTGTTTACCTCACATACACTGGGAAAAGGGCTTGGTTCTCACCTTTGAGGGAAACTGGCTAGGTCTAAAATGGCCTACAAGGGCAGCTAACAGAGTACTTATCTATGAACATGTTAAAGGTGAGTGTGCTGTGAGGGAACTGGACAGATGGGTGATGTGCCCTAGCTGTAGGATGGCAGTGAGACTTGATGACCTATGTGGCTGGACAGGCTCAATGGCCCATGTGAGAATAGGGACACTGATGCTGTGAGATAAATGAGGAGGAGAAAGAGAGAGAGAGAAATGAAAAAAATGGGCTATTAAATAGCAAGAAAGACTAGCAAGAAATATAGGAGGTGATAAATGGATGGGCAGAAGGTTAACAACTGAAGAGTTGCCATCAGAGGTGTAGAAAAGACATTAGTAAGGGTGACTTTTATTACCAACTGCCTCTGAAGAGTGACAGTAAGGACTAAGGTCATAGTGAAAATGATGACAAAACAGATTAGAGATGCAGCAGTGGAGGAGGTAGGAAAAGGTAAAGGAGAAGGTTAGGATCAAAGCTCATGTCATTATCTACATCACTGGCCAATGACACTGAAGTGTGAACAGTGCAGGAAGTGAGCCAAAAAAAAAAAAGAGCAAAGAAGATGATCCTCAGGATGTCAGAACCTTGGGTACCCAATGATTTTCCCAGAGTTCTGACATGTGCCTGCAATCATCAAACCAAGGTAGCTAAGAATAAAGGATTACAATGCATAGCTGTAACTGCAGGCAAAGAAGAGAGAGGACATGGGGTATGAGGACACCTGGGGAGGGCATTTGCTAGGTTTCTAGCTTTAGGCTGAGGAGACGTTTTACTTCATAGCTTATATGTACTAAACAGAGCACACTGACAATGGCAGCACATTAATGAACGCCTTCCATTATTTTTTTCTTTTTTCACTGTAACTGCAGTAGAGATGTTTCAGCAGACTTCATTTTTGTTCTCAGATAGTCCAGCATTCAAAAGCTTCCTGTAGCAAAACTGTAAACAAACAATATGGAAACCACTCATTGAACATTTGGGGCACTTTTTATCTTCTGTGCACATCAGTCACTTTTGGAAATTACAGAAAAAAAAATTCATTATAGTGACAGCCTTGCAAGAGTTCTGTCTCTGACTATGATGGTTTAAAACTGTGTAGGACAACAATCCTCAAAAGCAGTTTATACCTACCACTGGTAATGGTTGTTGGATAAAGAACCCTTTCAAAAGGAAAATCATCAGTTACAAGTGCAGACAGTAACCCTGATATTTTTCCAGTTTGTTCAACATCACAGACTTTGACTTTTATTCATAATCACAATTCATAATTTCATACATTTTATAAGTTCATAGGTTCATAGGTGTGTACTAGGCTAATGGCCCTGGAGCCTTTACAAGCCTAGCCCATAGGATTACCCTGGCATCGTGCCACCTGACCTTAGTTCCCAGTGCCTCTGCCGAGTAGAGCCACTGGAGTGATCCCTGGGGTGAATTTTCTATTTCCCATCTGCTCATTAAGATTTCGCTTGAAGAGGGCCAGTGAGGTACTCTGTTTGGCATGTATGGGAAGTCTATTCCATAGCATGGGCAGTCTTTGGTTTATGAACTTGTCCCTCCAGCATGTTCTGTTGATTGTGGTAATGAGGTTGAGGTCTCTGGAATGTGTGGTGTGGAGGGATTGGGATTTCTTTAGATGTAGCATTTCTAACAGAGCTGGGTCAGACGTGGCTTTGTAAGTCAAGCAGAGATTGCTTCTAAGTAGGTGATATGAGACAGAGAATAGTTGGAGTTTTTTTGAGTCTGTCCATATAGGACAAGTGTTTAAGGCCTAGGATCCTCTTTGTGAGATACTTTTCCAAACTCTCCAGCTGTTGCAGGTGTCTAGTGAGGTACATGCCAAATGGGGCATTGTACTCGATGGTTGGCCTAATGAGGGAAGAGTAGAGGGAGACAATGACCTCTTTCTTCCTGGATGCAAAACCCTTAGTAATGAGATGTGCCACACAGAAGGAGTTTCTGACCACAGTGACAATGTGGTGGTCAAAAGAGAGGTTGCTGTCAACCTGTATTCCCAGATCTTTTATAATGCCTTCTGTGTTCAATGGACTACCATCGATGTGGTAATTCATGGGAATTGGGTTTTTCCCAAAGGGGTTGATGACACATTTTTTGGCATTGAGCTTAAGGCCATGCTTCTAACACTAGTTGTTGGTCTCAGTGAGGCCTTTCTGTAGGATGTCAACATCATTTGGGGAATTAATAATAGCTCCCAACTTGCAATCATCTGTGAACTTTATCAGCCAGAGTCCCTTCATGTTGGCCTGTAGATTCCAAACAGAAGAGGACCCAGGACTGAACCCTGTGGGACTCCACTTGTGACTGGTCGGCAGGCTGACTTGGAGTCAGCTACTTTCACACTGTGGGTTCTATCTGTGAGCTACTTTGAAACCCACCTAGTGATATAGGGATTGATGCCTAGCTTAGTGAGTTTTTCTATGATTCCTGAGTGGGGAATGGTATCAAAGGCCTTGGACAGATCAAGGTAGGCTGTATGAACCACCTTGCCCTCATCCACAGCTCTGGTGACTGACTCAAAGAAGTCAACCAGGTTGAGCAGGCATGATCTACCCTTCACAAAACCAAACTGTGTGGGATTCAGAGTTTGGAGATTCCCTATAACCTTGTTCATTGGGTCCATGATGATGCATTCCATAGCTTTGCATATTAGACTCATCAGACTAATGGGGCGATAGTTCCCAGGCTCTGTCCAGTCACTCCTCCTTTGTGGAGAGGGATGACTGTAGCAGTCTGCCATTGGTAGGGACAAAGCCTGAGGTGAGTCTGTGATTGAACAGGGCACACAGGTGAGGTACCAGTTCAGTCTGTAGATCATGCAGAACACAGCTAGGGATATTGTCAGGTCCAATAGAAGCTGTATTCTTGGCCTTGAACAGTGCTGTTTTAACCTGCGCAGCAGTAATACTGGGTGCTTGGAAATCTACTGGTATTGTGATTGGTCCGTTTGGGGGGGAAAGAGGAGTAAAGTTGGCACTGAATCTGTTGGCCAATATATTGGCAATATCTGTTGGCTCGGTATTGGAGGTACCATTGTGCAGTAGCTCAGAGCAAATCTGGGTATTGCCATGGAGATTTTTTACATAACTGTAGAAGGCCTTGTGGGTGTCTTTACTATCTGCTGCAATTCTGTTTTCATAGCTAGCTTTAGAGGATTTGATGAGGGATCTCAACTTTTTGTTGAGGCTGATAGGGAGTTTTTCCAGTCTTGGGATTTCACCTTATTCCACATCAGTTTTCTCCTTCTGTTCTAGAGTTTGTTTATGTCAGGGTACCACAAGATTGGTTTCCTTTTTTTGGAAGAGAAAATCTTGATTCTATTGGGTATGGCTAGATCCATGCATTTGTGTACGTATTTGTACAGTGCATTGGTGTATGATTTGGCGGTCATGCAACTCTTCTCCATTTGCATGGGTGCTGTGAAGTTAGCCATCTCTGTATTTAGGAGCCCAAAGTTAGCTTTGGAGAAGTTTTTCATGGTGGTTACCTTTGTGTCGGGGGGGGGGTGGATTTCCAAGGTGATTCATTTGTGGGAGGATCTAACCTGGGAGGAATTGACTATTCATGTAGTGCAATGGTCGCCCATGTTAGTAATGACCATGTCAAGGATGTTGCTACCTCTACTGGTGGTAACAATGAGCTGGTCCAGTGCATTGGAATTAATGAATTCCAGGAAATGTTGGGCAAGTGTATTGGTACATGAGTAGTTTTCCCAGTTAATGCAGGGGTAGTTGAAATCACCCAGTATGAGAGTGTTGGGTTGGACCCTAATATTCTCCAGGGTGCTTAGGAATGTGGAGTGTGAGTCTTGGGACATGGTTGGAGACCTATTGCAGGCTAAGACCTGAATCGCTGTCTTACCCAATGTTAGCTGCACCTGAAGTATCTCTGATGCGTTATGTTGGGTTACCAGTCTGGAGGTGTGCGCATCCTTTATGAATATGGAAACATCACCATCTTTGGATCTCCGGTCCAAGTTCTGGAGCCAAAAGGTGTGGAATGAGTTATAGCCTGGTAGTGCAGGGCTGCTTTCTGCTGCCTTGAGCCAGGTCTCTGTTGCAGCACAAATGTCAATGCTTTCCATTTTAAGGAGTGCTTTGAGCGAGTGCATTTTGAGATATAGACTTCTAGCGTTGAGCAGCATGACCTTCAGATTGTATTTGTTTGTAGCTGTTATGGTGGTAATTTGGTCTTTGTAATACTGACTAAAAAAGACACTATAGGGGTGGCAAGAGCCTTGGCCAGTATCTGGAAGCCCAGGGATGACAGATACAGGGCATCTCAGGCAAAGCATCGAGGTATGTCAGTCATGTCATCCCAGGCAGACAGGTACTGGATCCCCTTAGAATGACACCAGAAACTTAGCCAATTATTGAAA